>NC_090806.1:46767552-47067552 GCF_036512215.1 Solanum lycopersicum | reverse complement strand
CTAACCAAGCCTTGTCCATTCCGCTAAAAGAGTTTCAAGGCGATTTAACGTCGATTGTCGTGAGACTGCAATCACTTCGGCGTGACTTTGAAACATTTATGATGATTAGTGGTGAATCTCTTGCTAGTTTTTTGTCAAGAGAAATAACAATTGTCAGTCAAATAAGTTTCCTATGGAGATAAGTTTATTGATTAAATGATTGTTGAAAAGTTGTTGAGAAGCTTGAGTTGAAAATTTAATTATGTTGTTATGGCAATCGAATAATCAAAGGATCTACCAGTTTTTTCATTGATGAGCCAATGGGATATCTCCAAGCTCATGAGGCGAGAATAAATTGATCAGTAGATAAGAATGAAAATGGGTATGTACAAATGCAACCACTAAATATGTAGATAATAATGGTCTCCCAAGTAGAGGTCGAGGACTATAAGGTCTTGGATGTTGTCTAGGTCGTGGTTATGGAAGAGGTAAAGGAAGAAACAATGGGAATAGGCAACCTAATGATCAAGGAAACACAACAAATGGTGTTCAATTTCATCATTGACAGGGACATGGGCATATAAAAAGCTATTAGTTTGTTTAAAAAAAGATATAACTTTTGCAGCAGAAGGAAAGGAGGAAGAAAATTATATTTTTATGGGTTGCATTGCTACAAACAATAAGCCAATATATATATGGTTCTTAGACAGTTTTTGTTCAAATCATATGACTACGGCCAAATATATGTTCAGAGAGATTGATAAGAACCAAAAGAAGAAGGTACAACTTTACAACACAAAATAGATGCAAGTAGCACGAAAAGGCAAGGTGGTTGTACAAGCTAGCTATGACAAAGTAAAATTTCTGATGATGTTCAATTCCTGCAAAATGTAGGATTCAATCTAATAAATATTGGACAACAAATGATTAAGGGATATTCCCTTTTGTTTGATATGATGCTTGTGACATTACTCTAAGACGTCCAAAATTATTTAGAGTATCTAGAGACTTAAATGTTTGTAATAAGGTTCTAAGGTCCTAAAATGGTTTATAATATTGTTTTGAGATAGTGTGTAAAATTTGAGGTGATTTTGGAGTCAAACAACAAGGGACGACCAAGATGTACAACGACTAGTCACCTATGTGTCTCATGTATCTATACATGCTTATATGTATGTAGTGAACTTGTGAAGTATTAGTGTGAGTTATAATGATGTTTATAATCATTATATGATGTTTCATGAAGTTTGAAGGTCAAATATCCAAGAATGTCTTAGACATTTTAATGTTAGCCCTGGAGACGTTCAAGAATGTCTTGATGGTGCCTATCCTATTTTGACGTGTTTTATGTGTGAATTTTAGGTAAAACTTGCATGTAAGGTCATTTAATTTTCAATGTGCATATTTACGTTGGAAACATTGGGGTACAACTTCTCAAGGGCCCCACAAAAGGGCCCACAAAAAGGACACAAGGGTTGTCGAGACACTTCCCCCATTGGTAGACTGACACCCCATCGATGAGGAGGCTTCGATGGGAAATTATCCTCAAGAAGACTTGGACGCATGGCATCCTCATATTCAATCGATGGAGGGCACAACACGGTCCTTCGATGAACAAACGCCCCGTCGATGGGTCCGTCCATGCAGGCTTGTACATCACTGCCTAAAGACAGCTCATCAAAAGGGTTAATGGGAAATGCACCTCACTTCCTAATCTGACCCTTCTTGATTTATTTAGCTATTTTTGGGTGTATATAAGTGATAAAAAACGTTATCAACCAATTCCTAATCGAATTTACACAAATTAAACTTTTTCTATAAAACCAATTATCACTAGAAACATTCATTGAAGATGAAGATCAAGAACAACTTGGAGCTTTGATTTACATGGATTATTCATCATATATTAGAGATTTTTATCTAGAAAATGTTATGGCGATCCTTCATCTTTAGTTATCATTCAATCTAGAAAGTTAATCTCAAAGTTTAAGAAGAGATTACATGATCAACCTTCTTCTTCTTCAATCTAGCCATGGGTTCTTTCTGAATAGAACATTTTTAATGAATTAATCATGATGAAATAATCTTAATGTATTGGTCTTAACATTAAATTTAATCCAATGCATTATGAACCCATGTCCCTTCCCAAAATCTATTTAGCCCTTGCATGGGCATTGTGATCGTTGGTTATTAATGGTTGAATTGGTTTTATATTATGTTGAATTTTTTTTATATAAAATGTTATTTACATGTATTGATGATGAACTTATGATGCAGTACCCATATGGATCAATGTATGAAGATTTGAGCATGTTTGGTCTAGTTATCAATGTGATCATTGTAACATTGGTCCTTAATTGTATAGAAGTATTATATTGAGATTCTTGTAGCTATTTTTTTGTTAATATAATGATTTAATTGTATGTACAAACCTTGCAAGATTAAAGTTAAAAAAGGCTTAGTATGAGTTTATCGAGTTTCTCCTAGTCTATGAATTGAAAATGTTATGTAGGTGATGTGATCTATATCGTAAGATGAATAAAGCATGATTAAGACTTGATTCGTATCTACTTATCCACTTACCTAAATGTATATTATTTATACATGATGATTGATTAGAAAAAAGAGGGAAGTTACTTGATGATATATGCCTATCTATTCTCTAGAACAATGGTGATGTTTTGCACTAGTTGTTTGATGATGTTGGGATGACTTATACATGGTTTATTTCAATCTGAAAGTACATTTAGATAATGCCCTATACATGTATTATTGATGAAAGTTTGTATTGATGAATGTTAATAAAAAAGGGTTGATGAATAAGTAAGTCTATTCTTCCTCTCTACTTTTCTATATTATTATAGTTGATGAAGTCTTGTATGACATTGTATGGTATGATTAACGTATGGTGGCGGTATTTACTTTATTTTCATGATATATGTGTTTTCCATGGCCTTGAAGGAAAATTAATTAATAAATGAATCAGTGGTCATGATGATCATACAATGTGAAAATTATGCCTACTTTTCCTATTCTAGGTGTTATCTAGGTTGTATTGTTATTATATAAGCATGTGTATATCTAAGTAGGGTAAAATGTAAGTGCTTCCATTGATGAGATAATGGTGAATAGTCCCTTACCCATGTACCCCTATGTGAATGTGTAAATAACTAAGGTTAGGAGTCTTGAATATAATTCAAAGATCTTCTTGCCTCCTATGCAAAATGGTGTTGTGGTGTATATGCTTTGTTGTGCATTCTGGTCCTAAGAGGGTGGCTGCCTCAAGGTGTTATTGATAGTCATTATATGATTATTTTGACCAATGTGCACACACTAACAAATTATGTATGCTTACATTATAAAGGGTCATGGTGTCTTATAAAAGGTTTATCTCATATTCACTAGATGTCTATTACTATGCATAAAGGTTAAATGAATGTAATGTTTGTTATGTGTTCCATCTAATTAGGATGAATTGATAGGTACACTAGTATTGTCAACGGTATGGGACCTTTTTTATGCATTGCGCATGTGTACCTTTATAGGATAGTTCATAGGTTTAGTTTCCATGTATATGAAAGTGACCCTTTGAACATGTAATGAATGTGTCTTACATTCTATAATATGAAGTATGTGGTATGATAACGTATAATTATACTTATGTATAAATGTGTTTATACGAAAGCATGGCTCATATGGTTACACTTGTACAATTTTGCATGAATGAAGTAAAGTATGAATATGTGTGTTCTTATGGTGTTATATGAAAGGTTTGTTCACATATATGTACACACAAACATGTATGATGATCTAATAATAGACTAGGTCTTGAAAGGTGTTCTCAAGAGTATCGTTAACAGATATATGCTTACATATTCTATGTCTGTGTAAAGGTTTTCTCACATGATATAGGTTGATGAAATGACTTCTCATGTATAACGTATGAGCTAAGCATATGGGAAGTGAATGTCCTAAAGCCTATGTTTTGTCAAGTAATCTAAATAAAGTCTTTTAAAACAGGGAACTTGGCTTAGCACCGACTGAACATGAAGATTAGGGGTGTCCCTTCCCATAGTAGAAAGTTAGGTCACCATAGAACTCACTAGGTGGATATCCATATGACCGAAAAAGGGTATTAGAGTTGATGTTTCGATGATACCTCTAAGTTCCATGACTATGTTTCCCCATAGGATCTAGCAAGTGATATAACCTAATATGCTAGCACGATACTCATGTCTTACCTTGGAAACTAATTCACCCTCTTTTGGTGTGAGAGGATGACATAAAATTATGTTTGGCTCAGATGGTCTTATAGTAGGTTAAGGCAATATTATTCCTAAAGTAAAATGGAAAATGGAAGTTAAGTAAGGACTCTAACTAGGATGACCTAAAGGTAGTTGCTTACTTTAGGTAGGGGTATGGGACTTCACCTATGCATTGTACAAATGACTCTTGAGGGAAGTCCTAGGAAGGTGTTTTAATGCATGAGTCTATGTATGTATTCCTTATGCATGACTTTGTAGTAATTGGGTACCTGTCGAGATGAGGTGTATGGTATGAGTCCTAACAGATCCATGTGATATGGTATTGTCCATATATGAACTATGTTTTTCTAAATTACTATATGATGAAGGTCTTAGAATGACTTATGTGAAGTGAAAAAAATATATATGCAAATTGATGTAGCATACTGTAATCTCTTATAACCTTGACTTGAATGTTAATTGGAATGTGTTATACTTATATGATAGTATACGTTGTCCTATATATATTGTATGAATGAATCTTTATGGCCTTAATGTGGTTGCACTAAGTATCACTAGAGGGTTACTTCATGCTTACTGTAAAAAGAAAAGAGCTCACTGTAAAGTGACCTCAAATGTGACGTAAATTCTATATGTAATTTTATAAGATTTATGGCCCTTGAATTTGTATATATGAATTATGTAAATTATATAAATTTTATTGTATAAGGTTTTATGAAGATTTACTCGAAAAAGCATGAAGTAGAATTTTAAAGAAAATGTCCCTTTGAAATTAATATTTTTGCATGGTTGTCATACTTGGTGCGTTCTTGTACTAAATCCATTCTTTTCTACTTTTTACACAATGTGTAGGTTATGGATGGTTAAAGGAAGTCTTAAATTGTGAAGAGCTTGATAGATGATTCCCAAGCTCAAGGAAAGGAATTCGTAAGTCCAACGATTTGCAATGTCATGTCCTTACTGTGATGTTTTAAATATTGCAGTTATGTATTATGTTATAAGGATTTTGTCCCTAAAGTTCTCTTATGATTTTTAATCTAGGATAACAAAGGGTACTAATTTCTTTAAATATGTATGATGATATTACACACACACACATACAAAGACACAGACACACACATACACACACACACACCCACACACACCCACACCCACACCCACACCCCCCCACACACACATACATACATACATACATACATACATACATATATATATATATATATATATGTTTTAGCATATGATGTGCTAAGAATATTTTTAAATTTTCCGCTAAATTTAATTATGACAATCCGATGAATGATAACTATGGGCATGTATATGACATGTGAGAGGTCAAGTACTTCATGTTACTTTTAGGGGGTGTTCCTCGGATGTAACAATTACAAACAATAAGTTGGGAAAAAAGGTTCACATAACCATGACAATGAACAATATGGTTCTGGTGGACGTATCAAACATGGAAAGCTTTGCTCTCGTTGCAAGTGCAAAGGACGACTCGAAGCTATGGAATTTAAGGTGCGGTCATCTCAATATTAAGGGCCTAAATTGTCTAGGTAAAATAGTAAGGTTCTTTAATTACCGAAAATCAGCTCTCTAGATTCATGTGAAGGGTGCATTTATGGTAAAACATTTAGGAAATGTATTCCAATTTCAATAGCATGCAGAGCTTCTAAATATTTAGAATTAATACATGTTGACTTATGTAGTCCATTGCTGACTTATTCATTAGGTGGAAATCGTTATTTCTTGTTCTTTACTTATGATTATTGTCACATAAGTTTGGTGTATTTTTTGGAAAACAAGTCAGAAACTTTTTAAAAGATTCTGGTGTTTAATGCTTTGGTAGTGAAACAAAGTAGCTGCAGTATCACAAATCTTTTCACAGATAGAAGAGGCAAGTTTGGGTCCAACAAATTTAATTTGTTTTGGGAAGAAAATGGCATCCATGGGGAGTTAACAACTCCTTATACCCCGGAGAAAAATTGTGTGTCAGAATGGAAGAACCGTACTATGGTGGAGAGTCCAAGAAGCATATTGCAAGCTAAGGAACTCGCAAATTAGTTTGAGAAAGAAGTTGTGGCAGCATAAATTTACTTGCTTAATCTTTCACTACCAAAATCATTTATGAATAATACTTCTTATGAATCTTTGCATTGTACGAAACCAAATGTATATCACTTGGGTTTTTTTTTGATGTGTTTCTTATGCATTGGTAATGTCACAAGATAGTCAAAAGCTTGATGAGCATTCTGAATATTGTACTCAATCTAAAGCATATAGATTGTATAATTATCTTAATGAAAAGCTATTTATTAGAAGAGATGTAATATTTGATTAAAATACAAGCTTGGAATGTAGTAAAAAGTTGGTTTGCCAAGAGATTTTTATGTCTTTTGGAATCACTGAAGAAGAAGAAGAATTGAAACAAAGGTGTACAACCCGAAGGTTTCACAAAAGAAGGAGATGAAACAAAGGTGTACAAGCTGAAAAAGGTGTTGTATGGCTTGAAGAAGGCCCCTCGAGCGTTGTATAGAAAGATTGACAAATACTTCCACGAAAATGGATACATAAGAAGTGAGTACGAACCAACCTTATATGTGAAGAATGAAGATGATGATTTCATTATTGTATTCCTTTATGTTTATTATATCATTATAGTAGTTCTTCATTTTCTCTTCTGAAATAGTTTAAGTCTCAAATGATAAATGAGTTTGAGATGTAATATAGGGTTTATTACATTACTTACTTGGACTTCAAGTCCACCAAACTAAAAAGGGAATATTTCATTCAAAAAGGAAAAATCCTAGAGATCTACCAATAAATTTGGCATGGTTAATTGCAAGCCTGCGACTACTCTAATGAATATCAGTGAGAAATTGCTGCAGGTAAATTTAAAAAATTGCCTGATGCAAAGCGGTTAAGAAGCTTGGTTGGAATTATAATATATTTGATACATACTAGTAATGATATTGCATATCATGCGTGTTATATCTAGGTTTGTGTAACAACCTTCAAAGGCACAATATGGGGAAGCAAAGAGAGTCTTGTGAGGCATTGCTGGAACTTTGGAGTTTTGTATTTTTATTGGAGAATCAATATTTAGTTGACATGGTCATAAATAATTATTCTGTTATTAGTGTTTCATAGTGCATGCTTATTGAAAAATATACATAAACTCTATCAACAGATATTATTTATGTAGTTCAGTTAGTTTGGGAGTCTTATTTGTTTTTTTATAAACTTATATAATACCTTTCAGCCTTCATGAATAAAGTATAATTTTTAAGAGCCTATTCAGTCTTTACATGGTATCAAAGCAAACACTTTAACGAGAACGATGTAATTTTTTCCCTTTCTTCTCCTCACGATAGATGAGATACATGAACAATCCAAATGGGAATAACAATGGCAACAATCCTAGAGTTGTCAATTCTAATAAAACTACAAGTAGCAACGGTATAATTGGGTTCATTCTAGCATTCCAATTACCCCTCAAACTAAGCGATGGTAAAAACTTCTCCACCTCGATAGTATGATTCTCCATGTTTATGTATGGCAAAAGCCTCTTTGTCCATCTCGATGGGACAACTCTAGCCCCAGTAGCATGATTACCCTTGGCATAAACACATCTCCTAATCCTACAATTTAAGTTAGTTATATCAAGAAAAACTAATCAAGAATTTCCTCTTGGCTTATGTTGAACCCACTATCACTTCTATTGTTTTTGTCGCTGAGTCAGCTAACTAAGCTTGGGATGATTTAAATACTACTTATTCAAATAGGTCTCAAACTCGGGTCATTAGTTTACATGATCAGCTTGCATGTGTAACTAAAGAATCCCGATACATTACTGATGATATCCACACTATTTCAGATGAGATAGCCACTGCTGGTACTCCTGCGTCCAATATAAAAATACACACTTGTTTAGGCCCCAAGTTTCATAAGATCTCCACTGTCATTCATGCACATGATACGACTATATCATTTGAGGGATTGTTTGAAAAACTACTGGACTATGAACTTTTTCTTCACCATGATGATGCTAAGAAATCGTCCAATCCTATCACAACTTCGGTTGCTACTCTCCCTGAATCCAACATTAATAATCACAACAATCGCAGGCAGTGCAACAAATCTCAACAATGGCGCCAGAACTCACGTCCAAATACATCACTAAAATCGCAATCCAACTTAAATCCAAATAGTGTTAATCTCTCTCAACAATATAACAGGATTGGCAACACTTCCAATGTCTTCCGCTCGAAGTCTCACAATCATACTGAAACCAAAGCCAATTTTATAGTTGGGTTTACTACCACAACAAAACCCTGGATTATTGATTCAGGAGCCACCCATAACATCATGACTGAGTCACACAATCTACAACCGTATTGTTGTAAAGAAGATGTATCCATGGGTGATGGTAATAGAATTCCTATCTCTGACTCTTGTTTGACTCAATTAAATGCATCAAATAATATTTTTGAGTTAACCCACACGTTATGTTCCCCTTCCATTAAACTAAAACATCTCTCTATTTCTAAAATTTGTCAAGACAATCTAAAGTCAATTGAATTTATCCATTTGACTTTGTAGTGAAAGATTTGAAAATGCAAAAAGCTCTAGTGCACGGTTGGACCAACAATTTACTATATGAGTGGTCTATCTCACATCCTAAAGCCCATGTGATTGCACCATCCATTCTTTTCACAACTTTTTATCAGCTTCTTGGTCATCCTCACTCCAGAGTACTTCGGTTTATTTTGAATAAATTCTCGTCACTGTTTCATGAGCGAAAAAATCTCTTCCATTGCAATTCTTATTTATCTACTAAAGTACACGAACATCCATTTACTCAATTATCGTCATGTATATCTACACTGCTTAAATTATTTTTAGTGATTAATGGAGCCCATCAACGATTTTAATCTCTTGACAAGAAGTTTTATTATTGTTTCTTTATTTACCAATATACGAAATACACTAGGCTCTACACATTAACGAAAAATTTAAAGTTAAAGACATCTTTTAAAAATTTTATCCTTTGATCGAAATACATTTTGACACAAACAATTTATCCTTTTTTACTGATATCAAAGGAGAGTTTAAAGGTCTAGACTCTGATCTTTCACATAGCGACATTAAACACCTCTCCACCACACCCAATACTCCTGAACGAGTTTCTCTTGCAAAATGCCAACATCGTCATATTGTTGAAATTTCTGAAACACTCTTACATGACGCATCCCTTTCACTAAATTTTGGTCTTTCGCATGTCATCATAGTATCTACTTCATCAATCGTCTTCCATCCTCTCACCTATATAATCAAACTCTGTTCCAACAATTACATCGTAAATGACACAATTATAGAGAATATTGGGTTTTTAAACTATCCATGGCTTAACACATATTCCAAAAATAAACATGAACAAAAATCTACCCCGTGCGTCTATCTCAGATTCTTTTTATCACATCATTGTCTCTAATGTTTCGATCCAATTTCTACAAAAGTGTAATTACCTAGAGATTTGCGATTTGTTGAGCATATTTTTCTATTAAACACTTTGTTCTCTAATACTACCATTAAATCAACTTAGCTTGAATGGGAAAAACCACAAGCTATATTCTTCAGATCCCACACCTAAAACTCCCATTGATACATATCTTCCACCACTATTAGGATTATAGAAGCACACACACTACCAAATTTTCCGTCATCGTTTGATTCTTCTCCAACCAATTCCCAAGGCAACTAAAACTAACAGTCCTTATTTGACAATGCATTACTAGATGATGCAACTTTACCTCTTGTAACTTCACCTTCCCTAGGTAAATTTTCATCTCGCTCATCCCTATTAATTCTAGCTTTCAAAAAACCATCTTTGATACCTACTTCCCAACTTTTCCCATCACCACACCTCTTAATAGATTGACAAACATTTTCCCCTATAAACTCACATAGAATCACATCCTCTCACCTTGTCTATCAACTTCTGAACACCAACCCTTCAACGTCACCTAGATCGTCGGCCAGCAAGTCTTATCACTGATTTAGAGATCTCTCCTTCACCACCTTACTTTCCTCTTCCTCCTACACGTTGTGTCACTCGATCTCCAAACAAGATTATAAAACCCAAACCAATTTCTTATTAAGTAAACAAATTAAACCCTACCATCACACCAACCAACATAAAACAAACACAAAAAATCTTGAGTGGTGTGATGCGATTAAACAAGAACTTGATGCTTTAATTAATAACAAGACATGGGAACTTGTTCCTGCTTAATCAACTAAAAATATAGTATCTTGTAAGTGGATTTTCGGGATCAATAAAATATAGATGGGACCATCGATAGATACAAAGATCATCTTGTTGCAAAAGGTTTTACTGAGTGACAAAGTATTGATTTTCATTACACATTCAGCCCAGTCGTCAAGCCCACCACCGTATGCATCATCCTCTCTGTATAAATTAATCACTTTTGGAACCTTTGGACACATGATGTCAATAATGCCAGTCTCCTAGGAAACCTGAACGAGGAAGTGTATGGTACCACTTCCGTGGTTTACTAGTGATGACAAACTAACATATATTTGACTTCATTGCAAGGAAATCTATGGATCGAAAAAGGATCCTCGTACTTGGTAAAATGCTCTCATTGGTTAACTTTTATTTATATTCTTTGTTAAGACAAAATCATATGCTTCACTTCTTATTAGACATGGTCTTAGTGACACATTAGCCGTCCTTTTCTTTGTCAACAATATCATTATTACTGGGAGTAACAGTTTGAGTATCAATCAGGTCATCACTTTCCTTGCTTCTTAGTTCTCTGTTAAAGATTTAGGTAATCTTCATTAATTTATTTATGTTGAAATGATATGCAGCTCTTGAAGTTTAATTCTCATCAGAGCAAAGTATGTTAGTGATATTTTAAAGTATGACCTATTGTAGACTGCAAGATGTCAACACGCCTATAACTGCCTCTGAGTTGATCACCTTATCTGATAGAACGCATCTCTATGATGCTACGCGTTATACACGAGGCTTTGGTAAGCTTCAATACTTATCTTTCACCAGACCAGACATAGCTTCTACGGTAAACAAGTTGTCTCAATTCATGCATGAACCATCCGACCTTCACTGGGAAGCTATGGATCATATTCTATAATACATGTTTGGTACCATTAAACTAGGCATACGTGTTACTCCCATATATGACTTCAATCTCCATGTGTACTCTAATGCGGATTGGGGGTAGAGACATCTCTCATAGAGTATCTAGATCTGGTTACATTATTTTTATTGGTAAAAATCCAATTAGTTGGTCCTCAAAGAAACTAACTATTGCCTTAAGCACCTCCTCGATGTTTTTGTACAAGGAGGTGGCTAATGCCCTTTCTGAAACATTTTGGGGGACCAATCTCCTAAATGAGTGGCGCTTTACAGAACATAAGCTACCCAAAATCTATTGTGACAATCTTCGAGCAACATTCTTGTGAAAGAATATTCTCTTCCATAGTCGTGTGAAGCATTTTGCAGTGGACTTTCACTTTGTTTGCCACCATGTCAACATCAAAAGGGTTCTTGTTATTCATGTCCATGATGTCGATCAAATAGACGAAACTCTTACCAAGGCATTGCCTAAACTGCATTTGAAAAGAATCTATTCAAGGTCAGGTTATTGACCATTGCCTAACATGAGGGGGAATATTGTAGCAGCAATAGTTAGTTAAGTTAGTAGTTAATAATTATGTTAGTATTAGTGTTTTCTACTCCTTGCTTATTTAGGAATCTGTATTATCTATATTAGCATATATTATTTATGTAGTTAAGTTAGATAGGAGTATTATTCGTTTCTCTGTAACTCTATTAAATTTGTCTAAGCATTCATTAATAATGTATGGTCATTTTCCGGAACCTATTGAGTTCTTACAATTAGTTACCAAAATTGATAATATCATATTGTGCGAGTACATGAATAGTTATTGGGAAAGTTTATTTGTCAATAAAAAGAGTTTTCAGCAAATGTTTTAACTCTAAGTTCAGGTGTGGTGACTTTGAATTCAATGAAGCAACCTACAACATCATTATCAACTTCAGGAACCAAGGACATTGCAACAACTTCAAGCTGTCTGGCAAAGGAGAGTGTTAGCCGATCTTCAACTGGTGTAGAGAGGAGCAACAGAGGAATTTTTTAAAAATAAAGCAACGATCTCCATGATAAAAAAAATCCAACATTTTACCTAAGGACAAAACATATTGATAATTTGTTATCATTTCATTCGTGACATGGTAGCAAAGGAGGAAATATTATTGGAATATTGCAGTACACAAGAGACGTTAGTTGATGTATTGACAAAGCTTTATCGAAGTAAATTTTTCTACCTCAGAGGATTGTTTGGTGTTTGTAGTTTTGAATCAAGAGGGAATGTTAAAAAGTTATTCAAAAAGATTAACTCAATTGGGACATGGGTAGTTTAGTAGAACTAGTTTTTGGTCTTTGTTCAGTAGTTTCTTATATTTTTACACTAGTTTTATAAGTATTGTTGATTAAGTGTCATAGTGGGTTACATGATCCATATTTTAGGATTAGTTTTTTACATGACCTATATTTTAGGATTAGACCACTGTCCTTCTTTTCAGATAAATTATCCATGCAAGTTGTATGACTCTAGTATGCTTCCTCTATGCATATAATGTTTTCCAATATTAATGCATAAGTGTTGATTCATTGTCGTAAATGCCATCTTGATCGCCAAAAGAAATATTGTCCAATCTTCAGTAGTGGAGCAATATAACCAATTCATATGTGGTTCAAAACTATGGGAGAAATATGAACACAAAATAAAACTAGATGCGCACAAGCTGTTTGACGAAATGTTTTCTGGTTACTGCCCTAAATTATTTTCTTGGAAACGATCAGACACTCTAATTGAATTGGTTAGTGAAGAGGCTACAAGTATTAAAAGTAATGCATTCAATTTGTTCAATGATCATCTTCAAATAGATGTGTCAAAGCGGTACGTTAATGCAATTGATCTTGATTGTGGCTCGAATGAACAACACACATGAAATTGATACCATGGAAGGTGAGATTTCTCCTGACGAAATAATACCTTATGTAACGTATGACAAATATTATGGGGGAGAAGAACTTGATGAACGTAATGTAATTATTAACCTTGGTGCGACTACCTTCGTTGTTCATGGTCAAGGAATTGCATCAAATCTTACTTATGGGGGAGAAGAGCATGATGAAGGTAATTTACTGTTTAACCTTTGTGTGACTACCTTTGTTGTTCATGTTAAAAAATTGCATTAAATCTCTATGTATGGGATCCCAGAAATAGTTCTGAGTTCCAGATTCTAACAAGTTCTAATAATAAGATTGTAAAGGCACATGTGCATGCATTGTTTGATGAAATTAAAAAAGGAAAGAATTGCTTACATGTAAAATTGTATGATTGGGAGCATGTAGGCGGTGTTAAAATAAATGTTACAAGTAGTGGTAATATGATTTCCACTCATGTGACTTACACGTTATTGTGGAATCGTATATTGAGGTTCTCTCATACTCACCTTGAAGAACAATAGATGATTTCTCTATTGAGGTATGTTGGGGGTGAGGTAACACGTTGCTACTTGTGATATCCTTCTATAATTACTGTGATGTGTTGGCCAATGGTCTTCATTTATTAGAAAGATGAGTTCACTTGCTACATCTACAAGGAATGCAAAAATTCAACGATGTGTTTTTTTAGGCTAGGAATTCCTAGTTCAACAATAATAAAGTGGCATAAATGTAGCAATAGTTTGGATTTATCTCTTTTTAGTATAGAAGGATGGAAGATAAAGTCTGAAACAAATATCTTATATCTTAAAATGAGCTGCAGTATCTAAACTTCATAGAGGACTCTTAGTTTAAAGATGAAAATGCCTATATTCGATCATAGGTTTGACCGATCAACTTTGGTGCAAATTATTTTAGATACAAATTCACATATAAACATATTTCTCTTGTTGGTGGAAAATGATAATTCTCATCGCTAAATTATCATGACTGAAAACTTATGGGAAAAAGATCCTAAGAACTTCTTACGTTCTATAAAAAATATTGAGCATATAATACTACAATTTATGGTTTACTCTAACCTTGAGGACAAGGTTCCTTTTGAGGCATCGAGTATTTTTAACAAGGCGGATGGTGCCTGAACTGTTGGGTCTGGGGCTAACCTATGAAGAGGACAAAGACTTAGACAACCCAATACTAGGTTTGATTGGGATCAAAGTGAAGAATAGAGTTTATATTGTAGCCATCTACAGTTTTGGAAAATTATGCGTGAAGTGAAGAAACTTTTTATTACTCACATCTTCTTTCTAGAATCTAAACTTCTTATCCCATTCTTATCTCTATCTCTATTTAATTTATATTACATTACTTCTCCTTATAATTCAAGTGTTGTCATTCTAATTTGGTTATCTTATTATATAATGTTTAGATATTTGAGTTGAAAATTTGTGTTTGTTTCACCATACTTTTTTTCAATGAATTCTTCTTAGCAAAGAGTATAGTCTTTAAAATTCTTTACTTTGCCGAATTAGATATGCATATTTTGGTGAGATAACATACAATGTCAAAATGTTTCAGTTGGTAGGATAATTGAAAAGAAAAGCATATCTATGTGATAATCTACGAATATGTTTTATTATTTTTTGAGAATAAAAACGATTTTTTTTGTATTTTATACTCTGTATTTAATATATTAGTGTGTGTATTTTTCAGAGAACAAAAACTTCTATAGTTTTCTATTCTATATAAATTAGATTGTTCAATTAATTTGAAGAATATGAAAACTTCGCCTATTAAGTCAGTGTTGTATGTTTTGTTTTCTACTCCGTTTGAATTTGAAACAAAATTGAAGTCATACAAAACTTCACTGACATTCAAATTTCATTCGATTGTCTATTTTAAGAATATAAAATTCCATTTTTAAATAGAAACAAATTTGAAATAAATTTTTTTCATTGGTAATATTTTAAATACTAAGTGGTATACTTAATTGTGATGGAAAGAAAACAAAAAGTACTAGTACTTTAGTCATTGATTTTATTTGTATGGTAGGTGCCTCTATGGAATGAACTATTATATTATGTTAACATTATAAAAGAGAACGGAAACACTTTAATGCTTTTGTAGAATAAATCAAGAACCTCTGATGAATGAATTATTCACTGAATATTAAACCAATGACACTTTAACATTAAGAGGAAAATAAATAAGACACTAAAGATATATATCATATATATAAATATATAAAAAATAAAATATTAGGCCCGCCTACGTGGCACCACCACAAACTAGAATTCCCTTTTAAATTTATTTATTTCCAAAACTAGCCTTCCCCTTTCAGAAAAAATTGTGACTTTTATGAAGAGTTGCGATTTTAACGAAGATACGTGACTTTTATGAAATTTTGTGACATTTAAGAAAAGTTGTGACTTTTATGAATAGTTACGACTTCTATGAAGAGTTGTGACTTTTATGAAAAGTTGCAACTTTTATGAAGAACTGCTACTTTTATGAAGATTTGCAATTTTGATATTAAAAGTTGTAATTTTTCTGTAAAGTTGAGACTTTTATGAGTAGTTGTGACTTTTATGAAAATTGTGACTTTTATAAGAGGTTGTGACATTTCCAAATTGTTGCAACTTTTCCAAGAAGTTGTGACCTTTTCGATAAGGCACAATAAATATTTATTCACACTACCCTTTGTTATCTGTAAATCAAGGGATTTGCTGCAACAATTATTTGAAGATTTTTTCCATTGGATAGTTGAATTTAATTACATTGATTAAACTTCTTATGAAGTTTGTTTCATTCCTAGAAAATTTTATCCTCCTATTTCATGGAGCTTAATCTTTACTATAAGTCGTAGTGATTCATGTAAGTATGATAACTCTTTATGCTATTGTGGTGATATTTTTCTTTTAACATTGTTAAAAGTTACACATAAGATGATTGAAAATTGATCTTCTCTTTTGTCCCTTTCTACATGTTTCTTCGTATAAACAAAGAAAATTTATTTCGATTGCTATGTCATGTTACAACTCTTGAACCTTTAATTCCACAACTCATAGCGTTGTTGAAATAGTTGAATTTATTACATTTGGTTTTTTAGTAAACAAAACTTTTATTTTAGCAACTATTGTAATTTTTTTTTTGCTATAGAGGAATCGAATTGAAATACATTAATTAAACTTCTAATGAACCTTTTTCATTCCTCTTTTTCCATGAAACATAATCATATACTATAGGTCATATTACTGAATAATCATATGTAAGTTTAATAAAATGTCCAATCCCGTGCGAAGCATGGGTAATTTACTTAGTATATATATATATATATATATATATATATATATATTTATATATATATATATATATATATATATATATATATAAGAGTACCCTAAGGTCGTCTACGTGGCGCCACCACAAGCAAGAATTTCCTTTTAAATTTATTTATTTTCCAAACTAGTCTTCCTCTTTCAAAATAGTTTTTTTCTTTTATGAAAGAGTGTCACTTAAAATATCGGGGGTTTTTTTCCATGAAAATAGTTGTTTATTAAAATATAAATATGTGTATACATATGAATATTTGTGGAAAATCATTTGTCATGGGTATGTTATAAAAAAAAATATCTAGGTCATACTTCCCTGATTGAACCTACGAAACTATGTTTATGTGTAATTTTATAACAATAAAATTGTAATTTATAGAAAGGTCATTCTAAATAAGAAATGAAATTTGACAATGTGGTGACTCTAAAAAAAGTTTATATTAAATCAAATAGTACTAAGTAGAACAAAATATTTGTGAGAGAAAAACTACCTCACTGAGGTATTTCAAACTCAACATTTTTATTTGTTATCTTTCTTAAGTCAAAATGTTTGTGACATGAAATCTTAGGAAATGTCAATTACCAAACATTGTAATGAAAAAAGTTCAAGTTAAATTTTTTGTCTAAGTATGTGTGCAATTAATGAAAACGTCAAATTTGTGTTGAATCTGAGTATGTTAAGCATTCCTATAAATCTTTTGAAAGGAATTCTAATTCCTTAATGTTGATATTTATAGACATTTGTGATATGAAATCAACACCATCTCAAGGTGAGAAAAAGTATCTCATAACTTTTATGAACAATTGCATTTGATACTATTATGTATATTTATTGAATTGTAAGGATGAAGAAATCTAAATTTCTAGGCAATACAAAAGTGAAGTAGACATTAGGGTTGAACAAAAACATAATCAAAGTTATAGGGATAGAGACTTGAAATCTTCTTTTGTCGAAATATTTTGGGAAGTGAAATTATCCATCAAACTACTATCAAACTCACCTTACACTAAAGGAATTACAAGATAAAAATAAACTTCGATTGAAATAATTGATGCATTACTTATAAGTTAAGTTTTACCACGAAACTTGTGCGGAGAAGCTATCTTAAAGCAAAGTAGGACAACAAAAAGTTTTGTTCGTACAAAAAGAAAGCAATAAAAAGTTTTTTTTCAGGACACAATCTATTACACATGAGAAATGAAAAAAAGGAAGTCCAAGTTGAAATATTTCAATGTTTTCGAGTGTGTAGAATAATTCCAAGTCCCTATGCCAAAAGGATAAACATCGGACGTAAGAATGTGAACTGTAAAATTGGACTTGAGTAGTCTAGTGAAGATTCTAACAAGAACTTGCAAAAAACGAACGAAGATTGTTCTTGATGAATAAATTTAGAGGCATTTTTAATTTCAAAGAACATCTACTTCATTCAAATTTTATATTGTATAATTTCTTCTTGAAAGTAAGTCTTATATTTTTAATGAAGTTATGTCTTCTGCGAACTTCATCTTTAAGAAAGAGATTGTCACTAGTGAGATTGATTGAGTCTTTTGTAATCACACTTGGAGGCTGATTGATCTCCATTTCTACATAATATGACCTTCAAATTCATTAAATGGATATGAAAACAACTTCTTAAATTAAGAATTGGGGAAAGATATTTACATGGAACAAGCAAACAGTTTTATGGTTCCTGTGTGCAAACTTGTTAAGTCACTTATGGACTAAAACAAGCACCCAAATAATGATACGTGAAATTTGACCAAACCATGTCGATAGTCGAAAATTTTAAAATAATGGAAGTCATAAACGTATTTATATTAAAGATACTCCAAATCAGAAGGTCACTGATTGTTTGTATGTTGATGACATTGTAATCATTAGAAAAGACACTTATGAGATAAATACTTAGAAATATATGAAAGAAATAAAGTTTGAAATATCTTGGACTTGCTGTTATGTTCTTAGGTTTAAGAATTCTTAAATATCCACAATGTTTAGCATTGTCATTGTCTCATTACATTGAAAATGTACTTGACAAGTTAAAGTATTTGGAGTTTGTTTCTTCAAAGATGCCAATAAATGTTAGCTTTAAACCTTAAAAGAATGAAAGTGAAAGTGACTCAAATTTGAATTATGCTAGAGCATTGAAAGTATGATGTATATCAAAAAGTGTACGCAATCAGATGTAATATACGTTATTAGTTGATTGAGTTGGTTCATTAGAAAATCAAACTCATGAGATTAAAATGAAAATATTTTAGGGTATTGAAAGCATAATCAAAATTATTGGTCCACTATTACAAAAATCCATCAATATTGAAAAACTATAGTAATGCGAATTGGATCACATGTAAAATTAAGAAAATCCACGAAAGGATATGAATTACCTATTAGTGTAGGATAAGTTTTTAGGAATCTTTAAAATAGACGTTTATCGCTATCTCTATAATAGAATCTAAATTTTTTTCTATAGATGAAGCTGGTGAATAAGTTGAATGGCTCCAAAATTTCTTGAAATATACTTTTTACCTTCAAATATTTTGCATCAGTATGCACACACTTTGATGGTCAAGACGTAATAGATAGGTCATAGAGCATGATGTAGAATGGAGACCCAAATGTCAAAGACCAAATTAAATCATAATGGTATGCCTACTGTAATTTTTAAATTGAGTGACTACTATAGGGAAATGGCTGAGCAGTGCCGATACACAATTATTGGCAAGTTTGTTTGAACGAATGGAGACCCAAATGTCAAAGAACAAATTAAATAATAATGGTATGCCTACTGTAATCTTTAAATTGAGTGACTACTATAGGGAAAGGGCTGAGCATTGCCGATACACAATTATTGCAAAGTTTGTTTTAACAAGCCCTAACTTAGAACACATTCTCTGAATCTTTTCTGAAAAGATATCTCTCGAAGAAGACATTAAAATTGGTGTGCGTGATTTTTGTATGGTCTTTATTGATGTCATAAAGGATGATGATTGTAAAATGATATGTTTCAAAAGGTCAATTGAAATGATGGTACGCTTATATTTCTTAAAAAATGGACCCCAAATTATAAACCAGTTGAAAATTCTCCTACTGCTCGGCAATGGGTCTAATTACATATTTTACCATACCAATATTATACATCGTATGTATGTGACACAAATCCTTTATATATTGATAGTGCTACGAAATTTCGATAGACCTGGAATGGCAATAGTGAGGATGAATGTTTAATTTAGGAAGCCAAAACTTAGATATGTTTGGGTTAGGGTAGTGGACATTGATAACACACTAAAAGGTTTTTGTCAAAAGTTGGAATATGAGGGCGTCCCCAAGTACTGTAAGATTTTGGGGCATTTAATCCTTCAATCTAAAGCACTGGAGAGGGAAAAAAAGTTGAAGAACAAGGAAATGCTATTAAGAAGAATGATAGTATTTGTACACATGGTACCAAAATGGCTAAAGGGATTAAAGTTGTTGATTTTAATGATACCTTATCCAATAACATAGGCAAAACTATTGCTTCTACTTCAACTCTTTTAGTGCCTAAAGTTGACAATTTATACTACCAATGTTATTACTTTCGGGAAAAAAAATTACAACAATATTTGCAATACAAAGTTCAGATTATAGACTTTCAAAAAACATTCTACACAAGACAATGTCATGGAAGGTGTTTTTGAAGCACAAAATCAAACGAAGAAGAAGAAAAATGAAAGAATTTTGCATGTTCAAAAATAATGAAAAGAATACGAAATCAACTACCAAAGCTAAAACGGAGGAGTATTTTTTCAATTACAGTAACTAAAGCACTAAAGCAAAGGAAGAGTGTTTAGTTTTGGATGAATTGGAATTTTAAATTTTACGCACGTTGTTTGAATTTTTGAGATATTTAAGGTTGTTTTAAATTTCAAATTATGCAGATTATTTTTTTGTTCTCTATATGAAGCCCCTAAATTCTTAAGAAAATTATTGAAACAAATGGAAACCCATCAAAAATCATTTAAATTCCCTAAAATCTGTCATGTCTCTTATTGATTCACCATCTCTTTCACCTACCATTACAACATGTATATGATCTTTCAGTGAATTGAGTGTATAGAAGACCACAATCATCCATACAACTTATGAAGTCAAAGCTCTTGGATAAAGTCAGCGGCACTCCATCCTTCTTATCATCAGCATTCAATATAGTATTGAAATCTCTAAACATAGCCCAAGAACCTTGACAATACCACAAATTATACGAAGACTTCTACATAATCTTATTCTTCTGCTAGAGTTGTTTTAAGCATATACATACTATATCCCAAATATCATATGAGTCACCAATCTTGTTGACCTTAAAGGTGAGTTGTTGTTTTTATGTGAGACGATGCTCCAATATATGGAGTCATTCGAAAAACCCCAAATCTTACTGTTTATATTGGAGATAGAATAATCCAATCCAAAAAGAGACCTAAATTCCTCAATCTTATTGGGAATGAGGAAGGGTTCTGGTAAAGATTGACCAGTCTCATGAGTCTATAAAATTCCCCATTCTTTTGATTGCTTTAATCATTTAACAGTCCTGCGTTACTAGTATGGCCAACTTGACTTCCATTTTTTCTTCTTTCCTCTGTTTTGCGCCTCTCGGAGAAAGACCATTTTTTCAGTGATATTCTGAATATCCATTTCCAAGTGATTTTTGGGATCCTTGAAGATAGAAATAGACCCTTGATCTTGATCTTGACCAAATTACTCATGTGATTCTTCGACTATACTGTCCATATCCATATCATTAATTATATTTTTCTCATATCATTGAAAGTTACCTATTCTCAGAGGTCTCAAATTTACTATAAGTTTTCCATTAATATATTTGAAATTATTAGTCCCTGATAGAGTAAAATGTAATCCTTAGTCAAACATATCTTCCACTAGGTTTGTGCTTCCTTAAGACCTGGTTTGCATCTCGCTATTGCTATTGTTGTGTTCTTGAGTTCTTTTGGTCTTGCATACAGATTTCTCATTGTCGAAGATATGATACACTTATAGAATCTTAGTACTGTCTTTTTCAGTTTCAAAATACTTTGGTATATTTGTCTCCTTCTTTTCTTTACTACTCTTCTTGTTCCACAATCTACATTTAATTGCATGAATGGATTTTGATACAATAGAAGTCTTCTTCTTCTTCTTCTTCTTCTTTATATTTCTTGTTATTATCGAAAATATTCTTAAGAAAATCCTAAGAACTCTGTCGAGAGACATGTTCTAAAATTGTGTTTGTTCATCCTCAAGGATGCTAGTCTTCTCCTCTTCATGTACCTTTCCTTTCTCTATGGGGTTCTCTTTGTCTAGCTTTGTTCTTTCGGTGATGGATTTGTCTTATTCCCTCTATGCTTAGAATTCTCAACCTTTGAACCTATCATGTTGGCTTGTATTGGAGCAGTAGGAATATCAGTAGCCTTTGTCATATTAAAATTTGTAGGATTAATCTATGAACATATCAGCTTGGCGTTAGAAATTTTGTGAAGTTTGTTACTTAAACTTTTGAAGTAGAAGCAATAGTTTTGTCAATGTTATTGGCTGAAGTCTAATTAAAATCTGCAACATTAATACCTTTATCCATTTTGGTCCCATTATCTATAGAAACAGTAGCATTCTTCTTATTCTTAACTCTTTTCCCTTTATATTGAAGGATTGAAAGCTCCAGAAGTTTACAATACTTTGAAAGCCCTCATATTCCATCTTTTGACAGAAACCTGTAGCAGGTTATCTGTATCCTCTTGCTTAACCGAAACAGATTTAAGTTTTTGCTTAGTTAGGTCAACTTCAATCCTTAGTTTTTCTATTCCGGGTCTATTGAATATCAGTAAAAGTATTGAGATATAAAGGGTTGCCTATAGGGGATCCAATTTGTATAACATACTCAAGAAACTGATTAGATGAATACATATCGAGTGAACTTACTAATTTTAAGGTTTGTATTAATCTGCAAAAGATCTGAATTTATACAAGGAAAAAATATCTTTATTTCCTATATAGTAGCAACTTACAAAGTGGATTTTGAAACTAAATAGGAACATGTGTCACTAACTACCATTAAAGGGGTCACTAAGTTCAGAAAGTAGAGCAATTAATGTTGACTATGTTAAGCTAAAAAATAGAAAATGTAAACAGATATAAGTAAAAAAACATTAAGATTTATAAGATAGAAAAACTAGCAATTGTCTAACAATCCTGATTTGCATTTTTGTGGAAAACACTATTTTTTTTGCCTCAGATATTCAAACCTTTTCTTTGGCAATGACTTAGTGAAAATTTATAATAATTGGTTCTCAGATTAATAATGAACAAGCAACACTTCATTAGATATTTTTACTTCTCTAGTCAAATAAAACTTGCTTTTGATATGCTTATGTTCGACCATGAAACACTTGATTTTTTGAGATTGAAACTGCGGAATTCTTGTCACACATGATCTTGGTAGCTTCTGTTTGTTCATGACCCAAGTCCTTCAATATCTTCCGTAGCCACATCACTTGATTAAGACTAAATGCAACAACTATGTACTTACCTTATGTTGTTGATTGAGTTCTTGTTTCTTGTTTCTTATAGCTCGAACTAAAACAACTTGTCCAATACAGAACATATATGAAGAGATGCTTGTAGAATAAACAGCTCTGCTACCCCATTCACTATTAGAGTACCTGATCAAATTAATATTTACTTTGGCAGTTGTTGGGAAAAAAGTTTCAAACTTGTTGATTCCTTTAATATACCATAACACACTTTTAACCATTGTAAACTGTATGAATCTTTGAGGATGCATGAACCAAGAGAGTAAGTAAGGACAAATAGAATTTTAGATCTGCTTGCGGTTAGATATAACAGACTTTTATGTAAGCTTTTAGACCTACTATCATCCACTTTTTCAGAATCCGCATCCTAGCCAACATTCACACCATTAAATATTGGAGTACTAATAGGTTTGCAATCGTGCATTATGAACTTGTTTTGAATATCTAAAATGTATTTATGTGGCATATGAAAATTCCATCACTAGAATGCAATTTCATGACAATAAAGTACTTCATGACTCCAAGATCAGCCATTTCAATGATTTTCTCTATATCTTCCTTGAACATTTGGATTAGTTCCATTTTGCTTCCTGTCACAAACATTTCATCCCCATAAATTGACATTTAAGGACTCACCTACACCTGCAAAAACTTTCACATACAAAGCAACTTCACTTTGAATTCTACTAATGTTAAGTAGGATGAGATGATTGTTCATCCTCACATACCATGCCCTTAGGGAATGTTTAAGGCCATATAAGGCCTTCGTGAAGAGATGAAAGTGATCCTTTTTTCCAGGAATTGAGAAACCATTAGGTTACTCTACATAGATCTCTTCAGCAAACAACCCATTCAAAAGAAAAGATGATTTTACATAAAGTTGATGAATATGTCAGGAACTATGAAATGCAAATTCAAGAATAAATTTTATTGAGTCAGACGTAGCTACAAGAAAGAATGTTTCCCGGTAATCCGCACCATATTGTTGTGTGTATCCCTTCACCACTAATCTAGCCTTATGTTTGTTAATTTTTCCATTTAGATTGAGTTTATGTTGAAAATCCATTTTACATCAATTACCTTGTGATTTCTAGGTCTGCGAACAAGCTGCCAGGTTCCGTCCTTCTCAACCAAGTCCAGTTTATCTTGTATAGATCTCCTCTATGGCTGAAAGTCTTGTGCATCAGCATAACTCTTCTCATAAATAAATTTCGTTCAATGGTAGTCAATTTTAAAACTCCCTATCATGTTTTGCTTGGTTTCTCTCTTGTTAATGAAAATCTGAAGGTTTTTGGTTGTCTTAACTATGAATTCACACATTCTTCACATAGAACTAAGCTATAACCTAGATCCATGCCTTGTATTATCCTGGGCTATCCAAGTTCAAAGAAAGGATACAAGTTTTTGAATCTTGAATCAAAGATTTTTATTTCTAGGGATGTCAAATTTCACGAAGCTATTTTTTCCCTTCTCCTTGACCCATGACAAGGAACCCATTTTTCCTTCTATTTCACGCAATAATCATGCATCCATTTTTGAAGCAGCAACTTCTAACCAATCTACATTCCTACCTACATAAACTTTAGATCACACCTCAACTTCCTCTCATTATTTGACTCCTTCTAATGTTGGATCTAATGAATCTTCCTCTTCTATTCGTTCTCATCATGACATAATGGGAACACATCTGATTTTATCACTACTCCTGCACCTACAATCAGAACATCTTCTCGAGTGCATAAAAAGCCTGATTATCTATAGGACTATGTGTTCAACCCTGTCTTTCTCACTGATTTCACAAATTCATGTATGTCTGCTCCTATGAAGTCTACTGTATTATCATTTTTAGATTTATCCTCATCCAATCAGTCCATGCTCATTTCTATTGCATATATTCCAGAACCTAGATCTTATTTCTAAGTAACACTTCCTTCTTGTTGGAAAGAGGCAATGTATATGAATTTGAGGCTATAAACTCAATAGGACCTTGGAGGTTGTTTCATTACCAAATGGGAAGAGGTCATTGCCACGAAAATGGGTTTACAAAGTGAATTACAAATTAGATGGATCATTGGAAAGGTGTAAAGATTGTATAGTTATTAGGTAAGACACTCAACAAGAGGTAAGTGCTTTTACTATGACTTACTCAGCGGTTTTTAAGATGAAAATTTATTAGATGCATTCTAGCCGTGATAGTAAAGAGAACTTGGGATGTTTTTCAACTAGACATCAATGATGCATTTTCGCATAGAGAGTTACAGGAAGAGGTCTTTATGCTTAAAAACATACCTCATGTCTGATTTGATGTTAGTGCTGAAAAACGCAGCTCATAGGCTATCTTGGAAATCTCTCTTTCCTCACAACTTTATTTAGAAAGCATTAATCCTTTGTGAAAACTAGAAGGAAGGATCTTTGGAAATCTCAGTTTTCATTCTTATTTAAGTGTGAAAACAATGGAAATCACCTTTGGAATACTTAGTCCCTATATACTTTTGAAGAAAAATACTTCAACTTTACTCTTTATTATTTACTAAAGTACTGAAAACATAAGTCTATAAAACAAAGTTTAAATATTTATAAAAGACTTTTGAATATATGGTTCATGCAGAATTATTGATGTGAATCAATGTAAGGTTTTCAAAAAGCATAGATAGAACTCAATACTCAAGACTTATAACTTCAATATATCACCCCTCTTGAAGGTACTCAAACTCATAGAGTTCATTAAAAAATTATGGACATACACGACTCGACTAAAGGGTAAAAATATCAACAAAGAACTCATGTATAAGACTCTACTCATTCTATTAATTACTTCCTCCAAAACATAGTTCACACCAGTAGTTCATTTGAAAGGATTGACACTCGAACTTAAGGACTTTCTTGAACTATATTTTTAACTCTCTCTTGTATATGAATTATGAATTCAATAGTTATAGTCCATGAGATGAAAGATCTCATTATGACAAGGTAGACTGATGATAACGTTGTTCTCACTCTCATACTCACTTGCACGAGTCTTGAAACAAGTTATTAGAATTTGAAGAATACTCCTCAAAAAATTCAAACGGACTTTCCAAAAGGTTTGGAAGAATTTTTAAGACTTAAATTTTAGATCTACCTTTGATGTGATTTTAATTTTTAGTAAGAAAGATCCCATGATGTTTAGGAATGATTACGAATGATTCTAATTAGTTAAACATGAGTAAACACTGAAAACCAATATTATAGAGTGGGTCTATGACGTGGAGAATCTTTTAATAGTTTGTTTTGAAAATGTATTTTTAGGGAGAACACCTCATGATAACTCCGCAATGTGAAACTGTAATTTCCAAATCCGGGAAGTTGTTATGCGATGGGAATGGGGTTCGAGATTTCAACAGACGAAATTTCATCTTAATTATATAACCCCAATTCGCCTTATTTGATTCTTTTTCTCAATATTTGTTTAGATTTATATCACATCACATGGAAATAAGAGTTTAAATATAAGAACTTTTTAAATCGGCATAATAACATCAAGAACTCCTTAATATCAGCCAATTTAAAGAATTAAAGCAAATTCATGAATACATAAGAAGAACATCAAAGCATTATCTTTCAAGAACAAATTTAACGCCGAAATTAACATGATTGGTGTGTAGGTAAACATACCCAAAACTATGGAAGTTACATACCTAAAAGAATTATCGTCTTGATGTACTTGATGTAAAATCTTTAAATAGGAAACCTAGCCTTAGTTTTTCTTTATTTTGTTAAGCATAGATTCTTTAGAGTGAATGAGAGGGTTTGATTTTTAAACATATTTTATACATGTTTAGGGAATTTAGATGGTTTCCTGAGAGTTTTTAGGACTAAAATAACCTGGGAGTTGGAAATATTTTCCACCGGGCAGTGAGGTCCATTTTTGCTCCGCGTCGTGGATCTGCTACCATGTTTGCACGAAGTTTGTAAATTTTTCATAAACTTTTAGTCAAAGTTTGAAATTGAGAAAACTTGGAGGAGTAGGAAAGAGTACTCGAAGAGATTAAATTTAGTATTCTATGGATCTACAAACACATTATGTACCAAAAGTTATAGATAATTGAAGTTGACAAAAACCTTAAGAAAAATTATGGAATGACTTGATGCTTTTCTTTTTGATTCTTCTTGGAACTTAAGGTGCTACATATAGTGACCTTAACACTCAAGAAATTTTTAATTCAATGTAAAAATATGATTCACTATGAAAAACTGTAGGAGTATTATTTCGAAACATCTTTTTGGGGTGTTACATATATTAACGTAGATTGTGTCAATTTTTTGTTATTTTAACCTTCACTTAAAAATTTCTATCAAAATGTTGTAATACTTTAAAGTGATGTTGCTCACGTAATATTTTATTGTCACGACCCAAATCCGGACCGCGACTGGCACCCACACTTACCCTCCTATGTGAGCGAACCAACCAATCTAAACCTTAACATTTCAATATAATATAAACAGAAAGTAATGCGGAAGACTTAAACTCATTAATAAAAACCAATTCAATAACTATCAATATTCAACATCTATTATTCCCAAAACCTGGAAGTCATCATCACAAGAACATCTACTTTAAACTACTAATTCTAAGAGTTTCTAAGAAGCTAAAAATACATAAGAAGCTAGTCCATGCCGGAAGTTCAAGGCATCAAGACATGAAGGAGAAGATGCAGTCCAAGCTAGAAGCGTTAGCTCACCCTGAAGATCCGGTGTGACGAAGACTGACTTGAGTTACTGTTGAGTCGAAGATGACGGCACGTTTGCTGCACTCCACAAATAACAAGAAGGAAAAACATAAAAGTAGGGGTCAGTACAAAACACGGGTACTGAGTAGATATCATCGGCCAACTCAAAATAGAGAACAGTATATATCAAGTAATATCATAAATCAACTATAAAACTCAACATGTAGAAACAACAAGTACTATAATCATCAGTAAGTACCATCAAGTTCATCCAAGAGGGCTCAAGCCTCAACACCATACTCATTTGGGAATTAAGTTTTATTAAATTGAGTATATTATCATCTTCCAAGATTCATTATCTTTCTTCCCCTTGTGTCGGTACGTGACACTCCGATCCCCTACTACTATGTGTCGGTACGTGACACTCCGATCCCTTAATTCTATGTGTCGGAACGTGACACTCCGATCCCCTACATGTGTCGGTACGTGACACTCCGATCCACTAATACTATGTGTCGGTATGTGACACTCCGATCCCCTAATTCTATGTGTCGGAACGTGACACTCCGATCCCCTACATGTGTAGGTACGTGACACTCCGATCCCCTACATGTGTCAGAACGTGACACTCCTATTCCCTACATGTGTCGGTACGTGACACTCCGATCCCCTAATTCTATATGTCGGAACGTGACACTCCGATCAACTAATACTATGTGTCGGTACGTTACACTCTGATCCACTAATACTATGTGTCGGAACGTGACACTCCGATCCACTAATACTATGTGTCGGAACGTGACACTCCGATCCACTAATATCATTCTGTAAATCATCAAGCCTTCTCTATACCAAGGCATCATCAATCCCATTACTTTATTTCATCAAGCCTTCTTCTATACCAAGGCATCATCATTAATAATGTATATTAAAGTTTCTTTTCAAGATTTGGGATTCAATATTTTCATCATGTTTATCTTATCACAATCACATAATCATATTCATGCAAACATACCATTAGGCATATAGTAGGGTTTACAATACTACCAATACATATCATTCACTATTGAGAGTTTACTTATGAAAGCATGAAAACCATAACTTACCTCCACCGAAGAATTGAAATCAAGTAAGTTAATCCTCAAATCTTGGTGTTTTCCTCTTCTTCTCGATCGTTTCTCTCTCTCCCTTCTTGTTCTTTCTATTTTCTTATTCAAACCCTCTTTATTTTACCCTAATTAGTATATAATTAAGAATAAAAGATGGCAATAATACCCCACTAATTAACTTAGGGTTACCTCTTTAACCCCCAAGAATTTGAGTTATTAATATAAACCCACGAAATCCATAATTAAGGAAAGAATAGTCCAAAAACGTCCCTTAAAACGTGTAAGGAAATCTGATTCTGCCTGGGATTTGCGCAACCTGTGACGGGCCGTCATGCCTGCGAAGGTCCGTCCTGCAGGTCGTCGCAAGGGTAAGAGAGTCAACTTCCACTGAACAATCTGTGACGGTCCGTCACGCCTGTGACGGTCCGTCCTGCCATTCTGTCACGTAGTTCACAGAGTCGATTTTCAGTACCCAATTTCAGATTTTCTAAGTGTTTTGAAACAAGACCCTGCGACGGTCCATCGTGCCCATGACGGATCGTCGTTTGGTCCGTCGCCTCAGCCAGTTTTTCCAGAATTGAAGTTTGTTGCTCAAAACGACTAAACAGGTCATTACAATAGATACCAATTTACCCATCGTTCGTCCCCGAACGATCAAAAGAAGGAAAACAAGGGCGAAAAGGAGTACCTGAATCTGTAAACAGATGTGGGTATCTTTCTTGCATATCTGCCTCCTTCTCCCAAGTGGCTTCTTCAACCGGTCGATTCTTCCATTGCACCTTGATGGATGCAATCTCTCTTGACCTCAACTTGCTAACTTCTCTATCTAAAATAGCAACAGGCTCCTCCTCATAAGACAAGTTCTCATCAAGAAACACTGAATCCCAACGGATAATGTAATTTCCATCCCGATGATATCTTTTCAACATAGACACATGGAATACCGGATGTACTCCGGACAGCCCTGGAGGCAAGGCTAACTCATAAGCCACCTCCCCTACTCGCTTAAGTACTTCGAATGGACCAATATACCTTGGGCTAAGTTTCCCCCTTTTACCAAACCGCATCACCCCTTTAATGGGTGAAACTTTCAACAAGACTTGTTCACCCTCCATGAACTCTAAGTCTCTAACCTTTTGATCTGCATATTCTTTTTGTCTACTTTTCGCAGCTAGAAGCTTTTCTTGAATAGACTTCACTTTCTCTATCGAATCCCTCAAAACGTCAGTACCCCAAGGCCTAACCTCAAATGCATCAAACCAACCAATGGGGGACCTACATCTCCTACCATACAATGCTTCAAATGGAGCCATATCAATGCTTGAGTGATAGCTATTATTGTATGAAAACTCCGCTAAGGGTAAGAAGCTATCCCAATGGCCACCAAACTCTATCACACATGCACGAAGCATATCTTCCAACACTTGAATCATTCTCTCAGACTGACCATCGGTTTGAGGATGGAACGCAGTACTAAGGTCCAACCTAGTACCCAATTCCGCATGCAATGTTTTCCAAAACTTAGAAGTAAACTGCGTACCTCTATCTGATATGATGGATAGTGGAACCCCATGCAATCGCACCACTTCCGAGATGTAAAGTTTTGCTAACTTTTCTGCATTTTAAGTCACCTTGACCGGAATGAAATGAGCAGATTTAGTTAACCTATCAACAATCACCCAAATGGAGTCATACTTACCCATTGTCTTCGGAAGACCAACCACAAAATCCATTGCAATTCTTTCACACTTCCATTCTGGAATGGGCATTCTCTGAAGTGTTCCTCCGGGCCTTTGGTGTTCACACTTTACTTGTTGACAGTTTGGACACTTGTCAATAAAGTCAACAATATCACGCTTCATTCTACTCCACCAAAAGTGTTGCTTTAGGTTACGATACATCTTGGTAGCACCCGGATGTAAAGAATACCTTGAACTATGAGCCTCTGTAAGAATAGTGTTGATCAAATCATCGACGCGGGGTACACATACCCTTCCCTTGATTCTCAAAACACCTTCTTCATTGATTTGTGCTTCCTTAGCCTCTCCTCGCAATACTTTATCTTGAATTCTGCGCAGTTTCTCATCATCAGACTGTCTTCCATTAATCTTGTAAAGAAAGGAAGATCTTGCCTCCACAGAAGCCAACAATCCTCCCCTCTCATTTACATCTAATCTCATCAAGTCATTAGCTAGAGTTTGAACCTCTCTAGCCAGTGGGCGTCTAGAAGCTTGCAAGTGAGCTAGGCTTCCCATGCTTCCCGCCTTTCTACTTAAAGCTTCCGCTACAACATTCGCCTTCCCCGGATGATACAAAATAGTGATGTCGTAGTCCTTCAGTAGTTCCATCCATCTTCTCTGTCTTAAGTTCAAATCTTTCTGAGTAAAGACATATTGAAGGCTACGATGATCCGTGTAGACCTCACACTTAACCCCATATAAATAGTGTCTCCATTGCTTTAATGCAAACACTACCGCAGCCAATTCCAAATCATGAGTTGGATAGTTACGTTCATGCACTTTTAACTCTCTTGAAGCATAAGCAATCACACTCTTCTCTTGCATTAGTACTGCACCCAACCCAGAATAGGATGCATCACAATAAATAATGAAGTTCTTACCCTCTACTGGCAAGGTAAGGATAGGTGCGGTAGTCAACAAAGTGTTGAGATTCTGAAAGCTTTCCTCACATTCGTCCGACCATACAAATGGAACGTTCTTCTTAGTCAAGTTCGTCAATTGGGAAGCAATGGAAGAGAATCCCTTGACAAATCGGCGGTAGTAGCTAGCTAACCCAACAAAGCTCCTTATTTCTGACACATTAGTAGGTCTTACCCAATTCTTCACTGTCTCAATCTTAGAAGGATCCACCATCACTACATCCTTAGAAACCACGTGCCCCAAGAAGGACACTGCATCTAGCAAAAACTCACACTTAGAGAACTTGGTATAAAGCTTTTTCTCCCTCAACATTTCCAATACCATTCTCAAATGCTCTTCATGTTCCTTCTTTCTCTTTCAGTATACCAATATATCATCAATAAATACGATCACGAAGAGGTCCAAATATGGCTTAAAAATCTCGTTCATCAAGCTCATGAACGCAGCAGGGGCATTCGTAAGACCAAAGGACATCACTAAAAATTCGTAATGCCCATACCTCGTTCGAAAAGCAGTCTTTGGCACATCCGTTGCCCGTATTTTCAATTGATGATAACCGGATCTCAAGTCAATCTTAGAGAATACACAAGCACCTTGTAACTGATCGAACAAGTCATCAATGCGGGGAAGAGGATACTTGTTCTTTATGGTTACCTTGTTTAGTTGTCTGTAGTCTATACACATTTGAAAACTCCCATCCTTCTTCTTTACAAACAAAACTGGAGCACCCCAAGGGGATGCACTTGTTCTAATGAAGCCTTTGTTCAATAACTCTTGAAGTTGTGTGTTTAACTCTCTTAACTCCACGGGAGCCATTCTATAAGGGGGTATAGAAATGGGGCGAGTACCGGATTCAAGATCAATACAGAAGTCAATATTTCTATCCGGTGGCATACCAGGAAGATCTGCAGGGAACACATCCAGAAACTCACGAACTACTGAAACCGACTCAATCGAAGGTACTTGGATAGTGTCATCCTTGAGATGTGCCAAGAAAGCTAAACACCCTTTACTAACCATTTTCTTAGCACGAAGAAAGGAGATGATACACACCGGATAGGAAGTGTAGTCACCCTCCCAAACTAACAGATCTGTCCCAGGCTTGGCTAACGTCAGAGTTTTAGCATTACAATCCAAGATCGGAAATTGCGGAGAAAGCCAAGTCATACCCAGAATTACATCAAAATCATCCATTTCTAAGATAACCAAATCTACATAAGTGTTGCTCCCCACAAAGTTCACCAAACAAGACCTATATACCTTATCAACTACCACAGACTCACCTACCGGAGTAGAAACACGAATAGGCATATCAAGTAATTCACAATGTAAATTTAGACCATTAGCAAATGAGGAAGATACATAAGAAAACATGGATCCAGGATCAAACAATACAGAAGCCATGCAATCACAAACCAGAAGATTACCTGTGATGACAGCATGAGATGCCTCCGCTTCAGACCGCCCAGGGAAAGCGTAACAATGGGCCCTATCGTTCGTCTGTCCGTTGCCCCTACCATGTTGTGATGTAGTGTCCCCAGTTTGCCCATTACCTCTGCCGTTTTGGTGACCACCATTACCTCGACCACCACATCCTCCAGAATAACTGCCTCTACCATGACCACCTCTACCTCTAGCTATTGGGGGTCTATAACTTTGTCTGGGACAATTTTTCCTAATATGTCCAATCTCCCCACATCCAAAACATTCCCTGGAGTCAATCATAGGCCCCTCGGAGAAGTGTTGACCGGTCTGAGGTTGTCCCCCAACTACAGTTTGTAGTGAAGACTGAATTGGTCGGACTGAGTAACTTCCCAAACCCTCTCCTCTAGTGTAAGAACCATTAAACTCACCTCCCTTGCAAAGCCTTTTTGATGTCGATGTTGTGGTGAAGTCGTCTGGCTTCACTCCTTCCACTTCTATCACAAAGTCTACCACTTCTTGGAAGGATTTTGCCGTTGCTGCTACCTGTAAGGCCGAAATCCGCAATTCTGACCTCAACCCCTTCACAAACCGGCGAATCCGCTCTTGAGGACTGAAACAGAGTTGAGTGGCATATCTAGATAGTGCACAGAACTTAGCCTCATAAGCATTAACCGACATCCTATCTTGCTCTAGGCTTAGGAACTCATCCCTTTTCCTATCCCTCAAAGTCCGGGGGATATACTTCTCCATAAACAAGCTAGAGAACGAGGCCCAAGTCATAGGTGGTGCCTCTATTGTTTGACACTCAATATGTGACCGCCACCACATTTTGGCGTTCCCTTGAAACTGATAAGTCACAAACTCCACACCAAACTGTTCTACTATACCCATCTTGTGTAGTAGCTCGTGACAGTCAACCAGAAAATCATAAGCATCCTCCGATTCAGCACCCTTGAAGACCGGAGGTTTCAATTTCAAGAACTTACTGAAAAGTTCATGCTGATCACTTGTCATTACAGGCCCTGTAGTCAGACGAGGAAATGTGCCTATTTCCAATGGAACATCCAAGCGGGGAGCCATAGTAGCCGCATGTTGTACCTCCGGAGCCTAAGGTGCTGGTGCAAAAAACACTGGGGGTGTCTGGCCCTAATCAGATAACCCGCTAAGATAAGCCAGAACCTGATTGATCATCTCTGGGGTAGGTTGGGGTTGCAATCCCTTATTCTGCACTTGTTCAGTTTCCCCATCCTCCCCTTCTCTTATTAATTCCTCGGTCGGTAGAGGAGTCACTGCCCTAGTATCAGATGGGCTAGGTGCTCGTCCTCTTTCCCTAGAGGACGTCCTCCCACAACCTCTACCACGGCCCCTTGCCGCTGTTCTTCCTCGAGCCACAGCCCCAGTGGCTGGCTCAGTTGTTTCTTTTTTGGCCGGTGTTGGTTTTGACATAGTGGTTGCTCTAGTTCTAAGCATCCGCAAAAGAGAGTGAAGATGGTCAGATACCAATTCGTATCGCCTAGATACCAATTGGAATCAAGTAGTAGCACGAAAGAAAGAATGAAAGAGTGAAATTTTTCCTAAAGTCTTATAGCCTCTCAAAGAAAAGTAAAGGCGTCCTGCTACCGTTCCTTAAGACACTACTAGACCTGTTCTTGTGTGATGAGACCAACGAACCTAATGCTCTGATACCAAGTTTTTTCACGACCCAAATCCGGGCCGCGACTGGCACCCACACTTACCCTCCTATCTGAGCGAACCAACCAATCTAAACCTTAACATCTCAATATAATATAAAGAGAAAGTAATGCGGAAGACTTAAACTCATTAATAAAAACCAATTCAATAACTATCAATATTCAACATCTATTATTCCCAAAACCTTGAAGTCATCATCACAAGAACATCTACTTTAAACTACTAATTGTAAGAGTTTCAAAGAAGCTAAAAATACATAAGAAGCTAGTCCATGCCGGAAGTTCAAGGCATCAAGACATGAAGGAGAAGATGCAGTCCAAGCTAGAAGCGTTAGCTCACCCTGAAGATCCGGTGTGACGAAGACTGGATTGAGTTACTGTTGAGTCGAAGATGACAGCACGTTTGCTGCACTCCACAAATTACATGAAGGAAAAACATAAAAGTAGGGGTCAGTACAAAACACGGGTACTGAGTAGATATCATCTGCCAACTCAAAATGGAGAACAGTATATATCAAGTAATATCATAAATCAACTATAAAACTCAACATGTAGCAACAACAAGTACTATAATCATCAGTAAGTACCATCAAGTTCATCCATGAGGGCTCAAGCCTCAACACCATACTCATTTGGGAATTAAGTTTTATTAAATTGAGTATATTATCATATTCCAAGATTCATTATCTTTCTTCCTCTTGTGTCGGTACTTGACACTCCGATCCCGTACTACTATGTGTCGGTACATGACACTCCGATCCCCTAATTCTATATGTCGGAACGTGACACTCCGATCCCCTACATGTGTCGATACGTGACACTCCGATTCACTAATACTATGTGTCGGTACGTGACACTCCGATCCCCTAATTCTATGTGTCGGAACGTGACACTCCGATCCCCTACATGTGTCGGTACGTGACACTCCGATCCCCTACATGTGTCGGAATGTGACACTCCGATCCCCTACATGTGTCGGTACGTGACACTCCGATCCCCTAATTCTATGTGTCGGAACGTGACACTCCGATCCACTAATACTATGTGTTGGTAAGTGACATTCGATCCACTAATACTATGTGTCGGAACGTGACACTTCGATCCACTAATACTATGTGTCGGAACGTGACACTCCGGTCCACTATTATCATTCTGTAAATCATCAAGCCTTCTCTATACCAAGGCATCATCAATCCTATTACTTTAATTCATCAAGCCTTCTTCTATACCAAGGCATCATCATTAATAATGTATATTAAAGTTTGTTTTCAAGATTTGGGATTCAATATTTTCATCATGCTTATCTTATCACAATCACGTAATCATATTCATGCAAACATACCATTAAGCATATAGTAGGGTTTACAATACTACCAATACATATCATTCACTATTGAGAGTTTATTTATGAAAGCATGAAAACCATAACGTACCTCCACCGAAGAATTGAAATCAAGCAAGTTAATCCTCAAAGCTTGGTGTTTTCCTCTTCTTCTCGATCGTTTCTCTCTCTCCCTTCTTGTTCTTTCTATTTTCTTATTCAAATCCTCTTTCTTTTACCCTAATTAGTATATAATTAAGAATAAAAGATGGCAATAATACCCCACTAATTAACTTAGGGTTACCTCTGTTAACCCCCAAGAATTTGAGTTATTAATATAAACCCACGAAATCTATAATTAAGGAAAGAATAGTCCAAAAACGTCCCTTAAAACGTGTAAGGAAATCCGATTCTCCCTGGGATTTGTGCAACCTGTGACGGGCCGTCGTGCCTGCGATGGTCCGTCCTGTAGGTCGTCGCAAGGGTCAGAGAGTCAACTTCCACTGAACCATCTGTGACGGTCTGTCACGCCTGTGACAGTCCGTCCTGCCATTCCGTCACGAAGTTTAGAGAGTCGATTTTCAGTACCCAATTTCAGATTTTCTAAGTGTTTTGAAACGAGACCCTGCGACGGTCCGTCGTGCCCATGACGGATCGTCGTTTGGTCCGTCGCCTCAGCCAGTTTTTCAAGAATTGATGTTTGTTGCTCAAAACGACTAAACAGGCCGTTACATTTATACGACAATTCTTTAAGATCAATAAAATATAATGGCATTGTTAATCAGGAGACCTTCAGTAAATTAACTGCAGTAATTTTTAGTTAATGAAATACAAATAATAAAAATGACTCAATTATAGAAAAACATACAAAGTAATGTATAATGTGCTTTGTCTCTACAAAGTCCCTCAATCCCTTAACAAAATGTTTGTTGGGCTTAAAAGGTTCGAATAAAAAGTGGGGTTTTGACCTTAATGAAGAATTGTGACTTCTATTAGAAGTTGTAAATTTTATAAAGAGTTGTGACTTTTATGAAAAGTTGTAACCTTTCGAAATGGTTGTAAATTTTGAAAGGTTGTGTCCTTTTCAATAAGGCACAATAAACATATTTTCGTATTACATTTTGTTGTCTACAAATAGAGTGATTTCCTCTAATTTTATAACAACTAATTTCCATAACTTCTCCTACACTAAAATTTAGCGTTCTAAGTGTACTCTACTGTCATTGAGCGGTTTGCAAACACTATTGGTATAGGTATCGATTCATTGGTGAGTAAGATTGTTCTATAATCAGAGAATAATTTATGTTAACATTACGTAGTTAAAGGGAATAATTTCCTTAAGGACACACTTTGCATTCAGTGGGCTTAATCTCTTCTTTGATAAAAAAATTCTTATATTTTTTCATTTATGTTTCTAATTGTGTTTTCCAACTGATTTAATTTTCTTGCTTGGAAAATAATCTTTAAACTTTGTGGTTTCTTACCAAGTTCTTTAATGTTTTTACGCTTAATATGTTATGGAAATAAATATACTCTTGGTATAAATTGTATTCTACCAGTTAATGGAAACTGATAATGGAAGAACAAGAATACTGCCCTATTTTTCTAGGCATTATGCACAATAAAGAACTCAAATGGGAAAATAACAACATATTTGTTAAGACAATAACATATTCAACGCAAGACAAACATTATCACATATAACCAAGTCAAAATTATTAGACCAACAAAGCACATATAATAATTTATGTCATAACATTACATTTACATAGCATCAATAATAATCATCATCATATTTAGTAATATTGACCAATAACATGTTCATACATGAAACAAACATCATATATTATCATCAAAATATAAAGTGAATGCATACATTTCATTAACTTTATAAGAGCATAAAATATAAGAAAAACCTGCTAAGACTTTCCTCAAGGCTAACAAGTGCAATATATAGGTAGAGTCTCATACCCTACCTAAACTAAGTCAAACTCCTCAAGTCATACTAGTTAGAGTTTTCTTTATTACTTCATTTTACATTTGAGAACATCTTGCCTTATCCGACATAGACCACATAAGATTATGTGGAATCCGGTGTCATGGAACCCTATACCGAAAGAAGGTGCAATACTTGTGAAGGTAGTCACAAAACATGACCATAACATCTATGTGGATCCACTAGCTAGTATTCCTATGGGGGCGACATAGTTCAACAACTACAAGATGCGTTTCAGACCATCTTTATGTAACATGCATTATAATCTCCAATCTCATGAATACATTTGTGAACCTACCTTACTTATGTGGGAAGGGACAATTCTCACTTCTACTTCCCTAGGTTCTATGCTAGAGTCCCTTTTCAAATGTCTTTCATTAATTATCATAACTTACTTTAGGTCTTAGGGTCTACCCCTTATATATACGTAGTAATAGATCAATAGAAATTTCATTACCACGTACTTTCAATGCATTTCACACATGTGAGGTTAGCACATTTACATAACCATATCATAATAAGGCATATAGGCAATTCATCATAAACCTTGTATCCTTAAGTCTTAACCAATACTCACAAGCCATAAATAAAGACATTTCAATTTAACATCATACTAACCTTAATAAATCTTATCATAAGGTATAATAAAATATAACTTCATCACTAAATACAAGGAATCATAATTCAGGTAAAGGTTTGAGATCGCAAGATTTACTCAATATCCTTCACAAACCATCATTCAAGGTTTTACCATAAACAATCCAATTCAATCAAAAAATGGGTGTAATATAATCACATAATAGTAATTAATATAATAATGAAGTCAGTTGAATCACTACAAATAAATTATATTACTAGTTCATAACCTAGGGTTAGGTACTTGGGACAATTTCATGATCTATTCCACAAACTAGGTTAAATCATCAATAACTATAACAATTGAATCATAATACATCATAATCTAAGAATAATAATCATAATAAACCATTGAAAATGGAATTTATAAGATCAATTTTTTTAATTGAAGAAAAACAATGTGAAACTCATTCTTTGAAATCAACTTTGGAAGAACTCTTTGGGGAATGGAATCCCAAAGCTGAAAGGATCTAATACCTTTTTAATTGTTGATGATTTATGGAGAAAAGTAATTTTTTCTAACCTAAGTACCTTGAACTACCCCTTCAATGGAGTTCTTATTTTAGGGAGAAAGAAAATTTAGAGAAGGAAGAGCAATTGTGTATGGGAATTGAAAGTTGATAAGTTGTGTTTACACTTAGGGTAGAATATATAGCCAATCAACCAACCTAATTAACACACCCCAAATAAAAAATTAATCCCCTAACTTAATAACTAACTTAATTAAACTAACTAATTAAAATTTGATAGCAAACCAATAGACCTGACCTACGAGACACCGACCTACAGGTCATAGGTTAGTCGATGGCCAGGACCCCCTGCGTCATGTGCACTTGTTGTTTTGGTCAGAGAGTGACCAAAATTGACCCTTTTCAAAATGTCTTAGTTACATTCTACGCCTCGTCGATCAGGCCACGTCTCATAGCCTGCTACCGTGTCTACAATCAAGGCATATTTTAGACACAATGCAAAGGTCCGCCTCAAGGACATTTTGGGTTGGTCCTTGGGGAGTAGTACCCATTCATTTAGACCCTAAAAAAATCTAATACGTGTTAGACACGTTACAACAAAATATCATCATGTTTCGACTACCAAAACAACATCAAATAAGATAAGGCACACTAGCACCTTTTGCACTAATCCCCGGATGCCGTGGACGTTCCTTGACTTTTTGACTCTTAAACTTTCTAAATGACTTGTATAAAAAATATTTACCCAAAAAAAGTTCTATATATTGTTTAAACTCATGTAAGGTTATAGATAAGGTTTTAGACTTTCAAAGTGTTACATTATCCCCCCTTAGGAACATTCATCCCCAAATGACACTAAAAATCATTTGAAGGGAAAAGGATAGACTCAATACTAGCGGCCCAACCAATAAACATAAAAAATAAATTTTAGTTATACATAAATAAACATAATAGTATTGAATTACTCAAACTAACTCAAAACATCAATTGTAGCGCATAAGAGGTCACAACCATACCAAGAGGAATTACGTTTTGAACAACAACATTATCTCAATACAACCTATAGAGGCACGTATGCAAATATCTCTTTCAACACATATTAGCATGATAATCTCATTTCATATTGGCAACAACATACCAAATACGCAAATAAGGGCAAAATGGAGCAAAACAAATAAGTGCAAAATGGAGCAAAACAACGATTTCATGTGAAACTACATTTTAGAAAAAAAAACCTCTATCAAAAACATGCACATCTTTTCAAAACAAGGGAAATTCAATATATTCATTATTCTCATTATTAGTATCAACATATAACTTTAATCAACAAAGACATGAGTGTAAATGGGACTTCATGTCGGCCTCAACCTCCCATATTGCTCTGTCAGTTAGGTTGTTCTTGCGTAATACCTATACGGAAGCCGCCTCCTTTTTCCTCAACTTTTTTACTTGTCTATCAAGGATTTCAACTTGAACCTTCTCATAAAAGAGTTTCTCTTGTACAACTAGACCCTCAATAGGAAGGATGAACTCGAGATCACCGATGCACTTCATACTCATGGAGATATGGAACAACGGATGAACGGAAACCAATTCAATAGGAAATCTCAACTCGTATGCAACTTCGCCAACCCATTCATAAATTTCATAAGGTTACACATAAGGAGGACTAAACTTCCCTTTTTACAAAATCTCACCACTCCTTTTATGTTTTAAATTTTTATATACACTTTATCCCCCTTTTCAAATTATGAATCCCTTCTCCTATGGTCGGCATAAGATTTTTGCCGGCTATAGGCTATTTTTTAACCGGTTCTTTATCATATATGAATTTTCCAAACTCTTATAAATTTATTCGGTACCCACAAGTGAAGATTAACCCAGTTCAAACAATCCAATTTGAGATCTACATCTCCTACCATACAAGGCTTCGAAAGGAGCCATGTACATAGTTTAATGGTAACTATTGTTATAAGAGAACTAAACCAAAGGAAAACGTTTATCTCAATTTCAACTTGAAATCAATTATACAAGATATAAGAATATATTCAAGAGTTTGAATAGGACGCTCCGCTTGACCATCCGTTTGGGGATGAAAAGAGGTGCTTAACTTCACATTTGTATCCAACCCTTTTTTTAATGATCTATAAAAGATAGATGTGAATTATGCCCCCTATAAGACATGATCGATAACAGAATATCATGGTGACACACAATATCATCTATGAAGATCCTTGCACAGTCCTCCGCAGAGTAAGTGGACTTGACGGGAATAAAATATGGCAATTTGGTCAACCTATCCACAATAACCCATATGGAGTCATGTTGCTTTGAGTCCGAGGCAAACTTACCACGAAGTGCATATTAATATCTTTCCATTTCCAAGTGGGAACTTGTATTTCTTGAAGTAACCAACTTGGATTTTGGTGCTCGGCTTTCACTTGTTTGAAATTTTGAAATTTTGCAACAAATTTTTCTATGTCCCTTTTTAAAACTTCCTGCAAAAACACTTCTATAAGGTCATGATACATCTTTGTAGAACCCAGATTAATGTAATAAATAGAGCCATGAGATTTCACAATAATGCGATTTCTCAATTCTTCAACATTGAAAAAAGATAACCTTCCTTTATACCTCAAAACACCATCTTCCCCCCTTTCCCAACGAGAATGAATCATTAAGCTTAACATGAACCAATTCATTCGACTCCATCAATGGTTGCTAAAGGTATTGCTTACACTTAACCTCAACCAGAAAAGATGATTCAAAATTATGATGGACTATAAAGCACCATATGGAGAATCTTCCAATCAAACACCTAAACGAGCCAACCTATGAATATCTTTCACTAAGTCTTTCTTGGATTCTTCGACATGAGACAAACTACCCATTAAGATACTACTAAAAGCATTGTCAAACAAATTGGCCTTGTCGTGGTAATAGCGAACACTCATTTCATAGTCATTCAATAATTCCAACCACCTTCATTGTTAGAGATATTACTCGTTATTAGTAAAGTCATATTGAAAAATCTTGTGGTCGTTATACACATCAACATGGACATCATACAAATAATACCTCCATATTTTCAAGGCAAATACTAGGACTGCTAACTCAAGATCATTAGTTGGATAATTCTTCACATGCACCTTAAGTTACCTAGGAGAATAAGATACTTCTTTCCGATGTTGCGTAAGAACACACCCTAAGCCAACTAGGTATGCATCACATTACGCAATGAAGCCCTTGGTACCCTCCCGTAATGTCAGCACCGCAGTGTAGGTAAGACTCTCTTTTAATATTTGGAAGCTTCTTTCACATGCCTCCGACAACTTAAATTTCACATTCTTTTGGGTCAAGGTAGTCAAGAGAGATGCAATGGATAAAAATGATCCACAAACCTCGTATAATATCTATCTAGACCCATGAAGCTTCTAATGTCGATTGGAGTCAATGGTCTAGGCCAATTTTTCACTGCCTCAATTTTCCTTGGATCAACCTCAACACTCTCACTAGAGATGATATGACCAATAATGCCACCATCCTCAACCAAAAATCACATTTGCTATACTTGGCAAATAGTTTGTTTACTTAAGCACATGTAACATCACCCTTAAACGGTCCATCTGTTCACCCTCATTTTTTGAATATACCAAATATCGTCAATGAAGACAATGATAAATGAATCTAGAAAACTTCAAAAAGCCCTATTCATGAAGTTCCTGAACGCCTCTGGGGAATTAGTGTGACCAAAGAACATAACAAAGAACACAGAGTGAAAATATCTAGTCCGAAGTTCCATTTTTGGTATATCCTCACACTTTGTTTGTTATACCACGTTCTCAAGTCAATCATTGAAAAGTAGCTTGACCCTTTGAGTAGATCAAATAACTCGTCAATTTGAGGAAGAAAATACTTGTTCTTAATTGTGAATTTATTGATTAGGCGATAACCAATACTCATTCTAAGGGACCCATCCTTCTTCTTCAGAAACAATACAGGTTCACCCCATGGAAAAATACTGGGTCTAAAAACCCCTTTATCTAACATGTCCTTAAGTAAAGCCTTCAACTCTTTCAATTCCGCCAGAGCCATCCGATAAGGAGGAATTGATATGGGGTTGGTATCCGGTAGCAAGTCAATACCAAAATAAATTTGCCTTTTGGGAGGGTTTCTGGGAAAAATATTAGAAACGACCTCCTGAAATTCTCTCACTACGGGACTAGCTCAATAGGAGGATTTTTGGATTCTAAATATTTGAATGATACAATATGGTATAAAAACCATTTGAGATCACCGTACAAGCAATTAGACAAAAAATGATACAACATCTTTGAATAAAATTTCCACCTTCCACTCTAAGATGGGTTTATTTAGAGAAATGAACTTGACAATTCTTTTTTAACAATCAATGGATTCCAATAAATCATGGAAACAATCAATCCCTAAGATTACATCAAAATCGACTATATCATGTTCTAATAATTCAACAAAACTAGAACTAGTGGGCAACATTATAGGAAAATTTCTATGTACCTTATTTGAAACCACTAACTCATCTACCGCGGTAGTTATCATGAAGGGTTCATTTAGGATATTTGGAAAAACATCAAAATTCCAAGATATCAAGGGAGTAATAAAACAGAATTTAGCACCCGGATAAAGTAAAGCATAAACATCAATAGAGAATACTAGTAACATACTGGTCAGGACATCGGGAGAACTCTCTTGTTCACCCCTAGAGCGAAGAGCATAAAAACGATTCTTCTCTAGAGAATCCACATTAGAATCACTAGCTTGAGCTTCCCCACTTCCTTCGTCTTGGCCATTCAAATCAGGGCAATCATTATACTTGTGGAAACTCTCGCCACACCCAAAGCAATTTTCCGTCCTAAAAAGGCAATGACCATAATTTTTCTTGCATCACTTTCCACATGTTGTCTTCTTAGTTTGGAGAGAGTACCTCTTCCCTTTTGAGCCTTAGGGCTAAGCACCCTATCGTCATGAGACTTAGGAAAGTTTGAAGGAAAATTTATTAGAAAACCTCTTCTTTAGTCAAGTCTTGTTTTAAATGTAAATCCTACCCTGATATGAACCACCTTCAAAAGACCTTGCCTACTTGGCATCCCTAATCTTCCTCATTAGCCTAGTTTCTTCCACTTGTTGAGCATGAACCATGATACGAGAGATAGTAATATTATAATGAAGATTATCCAAATGGAATTCTTCAACCAAGTCTTTATACACTCCCGTAAGAGAACGACTCATCCCATCCCTTCGGTTTGACACCAAGGATGGAGAATACTTGCACAATTTAGAAAATTTTGAAGGAATAATCATGTACTCTCATATCTCCTTGATGAAAGTTGATAAATTCTTCCACCTTATATTCCCTTATCTATCTAGGAAAGAAACTATCAAGGAAATACCTCTTGAAGATTTCCCAACTCATCGTACCACCCCTTAGTGATCAATTATCTCTCAATTGTGTGTACCGAGTTTGTATCAAATCTTTGAGTTGTTAGGCCGCCAACTCGGACTTCTAATACAGGTCACACTCATAAGATAGAGAATCTTATAGACATCATCGAGGAAATCTTGAGGGTCCTCATACGCCTTCAGTCCTAGGAACATAGGTGGATTCATTCTAGTAAAGTCTCTTAAATGTGAGGACATAGTGTTAACATGTTGAGGCACTCAAGGTCCAATATCCCTATTCATTTGCACCGTCATAGATTTGAATTGTGATGTGATGACATTAGTTTGAAAGGTCATGGATTGGGCTAAAGTGAGAAAGGCTTCCTTTATCTCTCCATCAATCATCGGTGGGGAAAAACTCGAAACATGATAACCCATACCAACTTCTTCAAGTGTAGGTACTTGGTTTTCTTTTGGAGGAACTTGGTTTCCATGAGATTCGACATTTGCAATTTCTTACTCGTCCCTTCTAGAATTTGCTCTTAGAGTATTCATACCTATAACCACGATACAAGGTTTAGGTGAAATCATATAACAAGACACTAGAGACACGACATAGGAATACAAAGAGATGAGTGTTTTCTAAATGTCACATAGTTTCTCATTCATATGTGTGTCACCCTTCAAAATAATTAAAAAGAATCTACATAAACGTGGTTTTATGAGACTTCAATTCTAGGGATATTCAACCTCATGCTGTGATACCAAGTTTGTCACATCCGAAAAGTACCCCACAAACATAACTAACGTCGTCGTCCTTGAAGAGGAAAATGACTAGCCTATTAGCATTAATCATTACATTCAGAGGTCAAAAAGTGAAAAAAATTAAAACTTTTTCATATACATCTACTTGATGAGCTTTACTTAGACCTCTTGCTTACACATATTATATTCATAGTGAGTATACATAGAATCCTCATATAAGAATATTACAAAGTCTTCTACTTTTAGGCCACATATTGACAACTTACATAATATAGTCTTAAAATAGATGTCTCATATAAAATTTTTTAAATGGAATAGAACAATACGGGCATAGCCCTTACACAAATGTACACTTGCCACTTAGGCTTACATCAATATCTTGAAACAACATGAGTTAAATGAGTCTTTTCTGATATAACAATGTAACATAGGTAGAGTAATAAAAAGGCATCATCCTTGGAACATGAGGACATACTCACAATAGGACAAATAATCCAAGCTTTCCTTCAAAGTTGTTATGAACCCTTCAACGACCCTAACCTAAATCATTGGGTAAAAAGGGAGAAATGGGGTTAGCACATCACTTGTACTAAGACTAAAATATATTCACACACAATATCGAAATATTGCTAAAAATGACATTTATTTAAAAACATGTCGAGCTACTTTGAAAGGCCTTATGCACAATCAAGAGATCATATGGTAAAATAACAACATATTTATAAAGAACATAGCATATTCAACACAAGACAAACATTATTATGTCTAACCAAGTCAACATGATTAATAACATTCTAGAACCTTAGCCAACAGAACTCCAACATCATGTTATATAAACAAAGCACATATAAGAGTTTATGTCAAAACAATACATATAATATCCTTACTTTTAACCCAATCAAGATTAGAAGAGCGATGACTAAGTAAAGCCCCTTAACTATGCTTCATCATGTAAACCCAACTAACAATCATAAGCAATTCCTACCATCTTATTACATAGCATCAATAGTAATCATCATTATATTAAGAAATATAGACCAATAACATGTTCATACATAAAAACTACATCATACAATATCATCAATATATAGAGTCAATGCATACATTTCATAAACTTTATAAGACATAAAACATAAGAACAACCTACTAAGACTTCTATCATAACCAACTAGTACAATGTAAAGGTAGAGTCCCTTACCCCTACCTAAAATAAGTCAAACTCCTCAAGTCATACTAGTTAGAGTTCACCTAATAAGTTCATTTTACTTTCGAGAACATATTGCCTTAACTGACATAGACTACATGAGATAATGTGGAATCCGGTGTAATGGAACGTTACACCGAAAGAAGGTGCACTACTTCCCAAGGTAGTACAAAACATGAACATATCGTCTATGTGGATCCACTAGATAGTATTCCTTTGTGGGCAACATAGTTCAAGAACTAGTATATGTCTTTGGGACCCTCTTTATGAAACATGCATTATATTCTTCAATCTCAGGAATACATTAGTGAACCTACCTTTCCTATGTGGGAAGGAACAATTCTCACTTCTACTTAACTCTGTACTATGCTAGAGTCCATTTTGAAATGTCTTTTATTAATTATCATAACGTAGTTTAGGTCATAGGGTCTACCCCTTATATAATCATAGCCATAGATCAAAAGGAACTGCATGAGAACGTCCTTTCTATGAAATTCACACATGTGAAGTTAACATATTTACATCACCATATCATAATAAGTCATATAGGATATTTATCACCTACCTTATATCCATACATCTTAACCAAAACTCACAATCCATAAATCAAGACATTTCAATTCAACATCATACAAACCTAAATAAATCTTATCATATGGTACAGTTTAGTATAAATTTATCACTAAACACAATTAATCATAATTAAAGTAAAGATTTGAGTTTACAAGATTCACCCAATGTCCTTCACAGAGTCATCATCCACGGTTTTTCCATCAACAATCAAATTAAACACAAAAATTGGTAACTATCATCTCACAATAGTAATAAATACAATAATGAAGTCAATTGAATCACTAAACATCATTTCATCACTAGTTCATAACATAGGGTTAGAGACTAGAATAAATTATATGATCTATTCCACAAACTAGGTTAACTCATAAAGGAGTAGATTGATGGAATCATAATACATCATAATATATGCATAATAATGCAATTTAGATGATAAATTTTGTAATAGAAAGAAACCCACATGAAAATCATGTGTTTAACATCAATTTTTGGAGAACCCTCTAAGGAAAGTAATACCAAATGTGAAAGGATATCATACATTGTAAATTTATAGAAGATTTATGGAGAAAATAAATATTCTTGATTCAGTAAGGATCTTGACCTTGAATTTCAATGGAGTTCTTCTTTTTTGAGAGACAGAAAGTAGAGAGAAGGAAGAGCAATTCTTTCTTTTTAATTGAGAGGTGTTAAGTTGTGTTTAGACTTAGGGTAGGTTATATAGTTAATTAAGTAACCTAATTAAAAAACACAAAACAATAATTAAACCCCTGAATAAATAACTTAATTAAACTAACAAATTACGATTTTAAATCAAAACAATGGCCCTGGCCTATGAGACCCCGACCTACGGGTTGTAGGTCACTCGACGGTCAGGATCCCCTCCGTCATGTGCAATTATTGATTTTGTTAGAGAGTGATAAAAATTGACACATTGACAAAATGGATAGGTGACCATCGATTGTGTCCATAGACGCCTAGTCGATTAGGCCACACTGCATAGCCTACAACCGTAGATGGCTAGTGTCCCATGGCAGCTTTTAGCCACAATGCAAGGATCCTCCTCAAGGGACTTTTGGGGGCTTCCTTAGGGATTCTTACATAGAAGTTTAGACCCTAAACCAACTCTAATACATACTAGAACATTACCATGAAATCCCATCAAATTTGGAGTACTAAAACGCCGTCAAATGTGTTAAGGAACATTAGCACCTTTTTCACTAGTCTCCGGACGTCGTGGACGTTCCCTGACGCTTTGACTCTAAAACTTATTAAATGAATTTTAACCTTAATATTGACCTTTAAATAATGTTACAACCCTTGGAAAATTATGTGAGACTCTAAATTTTGTTTTATACTTTCGGAATGTTACATATTTTGTGTCTCAATTTGTTTTTTTTTAAAAAATATTTTATTTAGGATTTTCTACATCTATAATTAGTCAATAAAAGTAATTATTTTGGGAGATCCATCTGGAGGAGAAATATAGGGCATCAAGTAGAAAGTCGTTAATTCTTTTTAGGGTTGTTTTCATCTTGTTTTCTTAGCGATTAGTACCCAAAGACCTTGTTCTAATGTTGTAGCTACGGATTGAATATTAATTATTAATGGATTTTTGAATCAATTTTTTGTTAAAAAATTATAAGTTACTTTTATATTTTTGTTTTAGTATTTCCTTCTTGATCACCTTTAGATAAATCGATTGTCTTATCTTAAAATCGGGAGAGGGGAGGTTACATAGACTACAAAATATATAGAGCTTAATCGACCCATTAGATAGAGGTGTTTTCGTGGAGCACTGATTTCCAGATGATCAACTTGCTTGATTATGAAATATGACTAAATATAAATTCTCACCAACTAATTTACTTATTCCCGCCCAACGATGTAGTTAAACATGTAATTGGAGTACACAACGAGAGGTGTGTAGCCCGACTCATACAATCAATCCTACAAACCAGTAACTTGACAACTAATATTAGTTTTAAACAAAAAATATGATATATGAAATCTAATATATGTTGCAGCCGTGGGATTTTAAAACTATTATAAGTAATTTAATTATTTTGTTCTTGCATTCTTCTTTTTTGTCTCTCTTAAGTAAATAATTAAAATAGTATAATTTAGTAAAAATAGTGAACTGAAAAGTCCTTTGGGATCGATAATTTCATTCTTTTAATAGCCTTTATTACTTGTGCGACAACGTAATCTTGTGTGTGCAATTGGGAGCAACATAAATCCTTCAAGGGACTAAGACTTGTACATATGAAGAATGAGATACACGCACTCATGATATGGAGTTTAGCATTGTAAGCTTTGGAAAGACGTCGCATGTCTTTGATCCAAGAAAATATGATAAAAATTTTCTAAATGTCGTTAGACTACACAACTAATATGTCAAAGGAGGTAACCACAACTTCTACGAAGACCTTTGCAAGACAAAATTTGAAAGAGATTGTAGCACATCAACAAACGCGAGACTGAAAAATAAATCTTCCTTGAATGAGTTAAAATCAAAAGAGTTCCTGCAATTCTTAATGAGGTTCTAATAAACAATTCATTGCACACTCTGAATCAAAGAGACTCTATGAATCCAATAAAGTCGATGATCCTATATCTTATATATTATGTCATCATGCGTCATAACACAACAAAATGCTTCACTCCAATATGTGGGAAAAGATCATGACATTGGTATGACAGAAAAAATAATCATTCACGATAGAGAGATAGCTGAAATAAACCATTCTAGTGTCAAACTTGATTATAAAAATAATTCAATTTCAGAAATTCTACATCTTGTGGCATCATCAAGAATTGAAGAAGATGTAATTATACTATAGTCTGGGAAAATTGAACTAGTTGAAGTTTCCTCCTTGCAGAAAACAACAAACACATCCAAGGTAGATGACTTCTCCAATGAATCAACGGAATTCTAAACATTGACTTTCAAAAGTCGACACAAAATAAAGTACAAATCATCTTTGGAAATGCAAAATCATAAAGTTCAACACAAAACTAAAGTACATTAATGCTTCATCACAAAAAGATAGAAGTCCTGTTATATTGATGAAATTCTTCCCTGAAATCATCCTCGACTTACAAGCCTAAACTACAAGTTACAACGCTCCTTAAGGTGTGGCCATAAATTCGATGTCACTTCTGGCCCGAAAGAGTATAAACTGTTACAGCCCAAACAAAAACACAAAAGAAACCTCATCATCTTGAACTATCACATGACTTGATCCTCTTAATTCAGGTGCGTAGGTACTTGTAGTAATCACTCTAAGTTAAGTCAAATGAGTTAATAAAATCTGTGTTATTTCGTGATTATGACACTAGATCATTAAATCATGTACCTAGCATATGAGATTGAACGCATCACAAATGCAAAAAGGATAAGAATCTTGAGTGCTTCTCCTCAACAAAAAAGAAGATTGTAAAAAGAAACTTATACGTCGAGTTTTTGATTTTCTCTTTGATGTTGCTCAAACCTGAAAAGTTGACTTCTCAAAGATGAAGAGTTGAGTGACACAAAATCGTGAGTTGCCTTTGAAGAGATATATGTACGAATCCACAAAGTATTTGGCCATCATTTTTAACATTTTGTATTTATTTGAGTCTTCTTTTCAATGGAAGAAGAAACTCGTGATTTCAACACCCCTACTCCAAGAAAATAGCGTTTTAGCAAGAAGACACAAATCTGTGAGAAGATCTACCAGATTTTGGGGTCAAACTTCAAAATTTTATTCCTCTCAGTACGGAAGCTTTTTTAATGTTTATTTTGGATTTATTGTATTACAAAAAGTCTAGTTTCTCCATAAGCAAGCTGATTGTTATTTGAAAGCTCCTACACCGAGAAAAGAATGTTTTGCCAAGATTGCACATAACTGTGAGGGGAACTTCCAGATTTTATGACCAACTTCAAATTTTGATTCCCATCGATCCGGAAAAAGTTTAACATTGATATTTTGATATTTCATATAAACAAAAGTATAGTTTCTCAATAATCATGTTTCTTATCGTTTCAATTCTCCTACATCGAATAAAGGTCGTATTTGCGAGATTGCGCATAAGTATGAGGGGAACTTCAGGATTTATTGACCAATTTTGATAATCAATTCCCGTCAATACAAAAGGGTTTTGATGTTGCTTTTTTGATATATCGTATTATAATACGTCTAGTTTGTTCATAATAAATCCTCTTGTCCTTTGAATGCTCCTACACCGAGAAAAGAACCTTTTGACGAAATTGCGCATAAATGTGAAAGGAACTTCCAGATTTTATGACTACCTTCAAAATTTTATTCCCGTTTATCCGTAAGGATTTTAAAGTTGATTTTTGTAATTATTGTATAACTAACAGTCTAGTTTTGACAAAACGATGTTTTTGTCGTTTAACTACTCCTAAATCGAGAAAAAGACATTTTGGCAAGATTCCTTATCACTGTGAGGGAAACATCCACGTTTAATGGACAATTTCAAAAATCAATTACCGTCATTACGAAAGGTTTTTGATGTTGATATTTTGATATATCGTAGTTATATAGGTCTATTTTTTCAAAATCATTTTATTCTTTATATGAATTCTTTTACACCATGAAAATAGCATTTTGGCGGGACTGAACAAAATTCAGAAAGGAATACACCAAGTTTGGAGTTCCACATTGATTTTGTTAGAATGAATTATTTTTCAGATGATTCTTTTATCATTACAAATGATTTATTTAGAAGAGTTATTTTACGAATGATTCTTTTATCAGACCTTTGTACATGGGAGTTTCTTATTTAGAATTTTAGTTGAGCAATTTTTATTTCTTGTACAAATTAAACTTTGGTAAAATTGGAAGAAAAGATTCATATCAATTCCTACCATCTGAATTGAAGTTGCTAGCACTCAAAAGGAAATTAATAAGTCTTGCGATGTCAATAATGATTATCACTTATTTAATCAATGTTATTTTGATATTAATTTTATTTGATTCAAAATCCAACCATTCTTCTTGTTCTTTCTCACACATTGCAAGCAAGATCACACAGTGTTACTACTACTCAGTAGACCCATCTATTTGAAATCAATAAAGATTGTCCATGTGTTTTTCCAACAAGAATGGTCAAGCAAAAATTGAGATCACTACAAAAAAATCATTTGTAGTGACCTAGTCAGAATGCGACAACAAGAAAAAAATACTCTTGAAGTCTCAACAAGGCATTCATAAAGAGTTCAACTTTCATTGTCTAAATTCTTCAAGCCTATACGTTGATGAATATCAAAATATTAAAAAAGCTTCATGAATACTTCAAATATTGTAATCAAGTGTCTGCAAACCTATACTTCAACAATGCTTGAAGTAGGCTGCATTTGTAGACTCAAAAATTTTATTTCATTTAGTTGATACAAAATTTTGATTTAACACATGCTTATATGGGTTGAATGATAAATTTGGCTTTTACAAATAAATAAATCTATTTTTATTATATTCAAGTCCAAGGTCCATTTCATCTTGAAGCCCAAACTCATACCATGTGTCACAGTAACTAGGCATCAAAGACCAACAAGCTGACGCCAGGTGTCAAAATGAGGTGGTCGTTCGAGTAAAGTGCAAGAACGAATCACAATGCACCAAGTATCAAAATGACATCTTTTGGTCAATCACAAGCAACCCAGTCCACCACCTATAACTATAAATAGGGGATAAACATGACACTCTAGAGATCAAGAAAACTCTTCAACAATCACTCAGCAAATTGGAGAAACCTACAACATCAAATTCATAGGTTTTCGAAGGAGTGACCAACAGAGTTCTTCCCCGAGATCTAGTTGAAATGAAGAAGATTTTTTTGACGTACCCCAGATAGACAACATCAACGAGGTCTGCATCATCCAATAATTGGAGAAATACGCTACTGAAGACCCTCAAGTCGCTGAACGTAAGAAAGAGAATCAAGAAAGTAATAGAATTTTACTCACAATGATTCACTAATAAAATCAAAATTTTGCTTTACTTATTTTGCTTATAGCTGATTTCAAGCATTTACAAAAATTTGTTTTGAACAACGTCATAAATATCCTCTTGCCTACACAAAACAGATCTATGTTTTTTCTTCATGAGGTCAACATCAAATCCTCACTTTTTCTATGCTAGGTCTATCGAATATAAGTTAGCAGTATCGAGATATAAAGGGTTGCCTACAGGGGATCAAATATATGTTACAAAATACCATGTATGTCAGTAGTATGATAAAACTTGTAATTAGACCCACACTGGAATAATAAAAGAATCTTCCACTTGTTTATAATTAGTGGTCAATTTTTTAATCCACATAATTGTACAATTTATATCAATTGACCTTTTGAACGATATTGTTTTACAAACATTATCATCTGTGACATCAGTAAAGACCGTATAAAAATCATTTGCACCTATTTTGACGTCTTTTTGAGATATATCTTTCCAGAAGAGATTGAGTGAATGTGTTCTATGTTAGGCCCTATACAAAGAAACTTGCCAATAATAGTGTATCGTCACCCCTATGTCATTGACCTATATTATTAACCCGATATAAAGATTAAAACAGGCATACCATTGTGAGTTAATTAGAGAATTGACATTTGGGTCTCCATTCTACATCATGCTCTAAGACCTACGTATTGCGTCTTAACAATCAAAGTGTGTGCATATTGATCCCAAATATTAGGCCTAAAGTGTATCATTCATGAAATTTCATTGCCATTAACCTTATTTACCAGCTTAATCTAGAGTAATAAATTTAGATTCTATTATACAACGTGCCATACGCGTCTATTTTGAAAAATTCCCCAAAAAAAATTATACTATAATAAGAGAAAATACGTACCCACTTGTGGATTTTTCTTGATTTTGCCGACGATCAAAATTGCATTACTATATACTTTAAGTATTTTTGGATATTTGTTTTAATGCAAAACTTAATTTTAATTATGTTTTCAACATCCCTAAATCTTTTTATTTTTATCTAAATAAGTTTAATTAGGATTATTAATCAAATGACTCAGTTTACTAACAACAAATACTAAATCTTATCGCAGATACTTCATGATATACATTATAAAAATTCCAATGACCTAGCATAATTAAATTTGAGTCACTATCACCTTCATTCTTTTTATGTGCAAATCCCTCATTTATAGGAATCATTGAAGAACAAAACTCCAAATACTTTAACTTGTAAAGTAAGTTTTAAATGTAATGACACTATGACATCACTAAACATTGTGGAGTTTTACGAATTCTTATACCCAAGATTACATCAACAACTCCAAGATCTTCCAAACTTTCTCTCTAGCATATGTTTTACAAATACTTATGTCATATGTGTCTCTTTCGATGCTTAACATCTCATCAACATACAAAAAAACTATGACTTGTGATTTGGAGTATCATTAATATAAACATGTTTATTACTTCCATTTTTAAATCCATTTGCCAACATGGTTTTGTAAAATTTCACGCATCATTATTCCAGTGCTTGTTTTATTCCATAATATGATTTGACAAGTTTGCACCCAGGAAACATAAAACCCTCGGGTTATTGTATGAATAATTTCTTTTTCCAATTCTCAATCAAAGAAGTTGTATGAATTTGAAGTTCATATACTACAGCAAGGGAGATCAATCAGTGTCCAAGTGTTATTACTCAAGATTGAATCAATGTCACTATTGATAGCCTCTTTCCCAAATATGTATTTTCCAAAAGACATCGCTTCATTAAAAATCTAAGACTTTTTTTCAAGAATAAATGTTACAAAATCAAATACGAAGGAAGTAGAATTCCTTTGACATTTACTATGCCTCTATATTTATTTATCAAGTACAATCTCCTTTCTTTCTTCGAAAGGTACGTTCAGACCCTTCACAAGATTACTCGGGTCCAATTTTATAGTTCACATTCGTAGGTCCAATAATGATCCTTTTGGCATAGGAAATTGACACATAGAATTAATCTAAACACCCCAACAATTTGAAATATTTCAAGTTGGAATTCCTTCTTTTTCATTTTTCATATGGAATAGATTGTTTCCTGAAAAAAAAACTTTTTATTTATTTCTTTGTGTATAAACAAAACTTCTTGTTGTTCCATTGTTCTTTGACATATATTCTCCAATCAAATTTCGTGGTAAAACTAAACTTGTAAGGAATGAATCCCTCATTTCACTCAAAGTATAATTTTTTATCTTGAACTGTTTGATATGGTGAGTATGATATAGTAGTTTGATGGGTAATTCACTTGCCAAACATATTTCGACTAAAAGAACTTTATACTCTCCCTCCTTATAACTTCTTATCTTTTTGTTCCATCTGAATTTGAACTTCAATTTTGTATTGCCTAATAATTTATATTGCTTAGGCCTAAGCATTGAATAAATAGAGATAATTGTGTCCAATGCAATTGTCAATAAAAGTTACGAGATACACTTTATCACCCTAAGATGGTGTTGATTTCACATTACAAATGTTTGTATAAATAAACTCTAAGGAATTAGAATTTCATTCAACAAATATATAATAATGCTTAACATATTTAGATTCAACACAAATTTGAATGTTTTATTGCACACAAATTTAGACAATACATCTAAGTTAAACAAATTTTTCTTAGAATCTTTTGTAATTGACATTTCCTAAGTGTTCATGTCACAAACCGTTTGGTTCAAGAAAGAAAGAACAAATAAAATGTTTATTTTGAAAAGCCCTCTGTGAGGTAGTTTTTTTCTCAAAAAATTTATTTCCTTTTCATAAGCATCTTCACATAATTGTTTTTTTTTTATAGAATTACACATAAACATAGTTTCTTGGGTCCAATAAGGGAAATAGGACCTATAATTTTTTTACAACACAACCATGAAAAATGATTTTCCACAAATTTTCACGTGTATACACATAATATTATTTTAATAGACAATATTATCATGAAAAAAATCAAACATTTTAAGTGACATTCTGTTATAAATGAAAATAACTATTTTGTGAAGAATTTCGCATATACTCTAAGAATTATGCATGTTAAGACATTATACAAGAATGTCATTAAATCAAACCTTATATTTACAAATATATTTTTCAAATATTTGAAAATAAATTCCGCACATATTTTTTTCTCCATACTATCAAATTTCCACAGAAAGCAAGAAATATCTTTTGGAAATATTATTCTACAAAATGATTATAGTGCTTCAATTCTCTTTCACAATCTTTATAAAATATCAAAGTTTATTCCATAGAGGCACCTAACGTAGGGACAAAATCATTGAATTTAAGTCACTCTTCTTTCTTATATTCTTCAACTAGCCACTATAATGAACTTTGAATGTGGTGAAGTTTTTATGATTTTAGCTCTATATCAAATTCAAACTCAGTAGTAAATTAGATGTATAACACTGACTTATTAGGTGATGTTTTTATATTCTCAAACCCATTTCATAGTTTACTATATATAGATTAGAAAACCATAAATGTTTTTAGTCATTGAAAAATTGACATAGTCATATTTTATATGTAGTATAAAATACAAAAGTATTCTTTTTTTTTAATCATCAAAACAAAATAAAAAATATTCTTATATTATCACATAGATATGCTTTTCTATTAAAATATCTTTCCAATTAAAACATTTTGACGCTATATATTAGCTAACAAAAATATGCATATATCATTCGGTAAACAAAGTAATTTTAAAGGCAAGACTATTTACGAAAAAAATTCATTAAAAAAGCATATGGTGAAACAAACCCAAATTTTCAACACAAATATCCAAACATTATATATTAACATAAACAATTACAACGACAACACTTGAATTACAAGGAAAAGTACTGAATATCAAGTGAGTAAAGATAGAGATAAGAATGAGATGAGTAGGTTAGATTATAGAAAGAAGATAAGAGGAATAAACAATTTCTTCACTTCATGCATTATTTTCTAAAACCGCATATGGAAACAATATAATCTCTACCCTCAACCTGGATCCCAAGCCAATCTAGTATTGGGTTGCATAATTCTAGGGACTTTGAATAGTTTAGCCCCAGGGACAATAGTGTGGGTACAATACGCATTTACAACAATACTCCATGACTCAAAAAGAATCTTGTCCTCAAGGTTCGAATAAAGCTTAAATTATAGTATTATCTGCTAAATATTGTGTATAATAACTATGCAATTCTTAAAACTTATGCGCATCTACTTCCAGTCATGTTAACATAGCAATGAGAATCATCATGTTCCACCTACACGAGCAATATAGATATATGTGAATTTTGACGTATAAAAATTTGCACCAAACTTGATCAAAAAATACTATCTACAATGATCACATTATAGGCATTTGCATCTTCAAACTGAGAGTCTTCTATTAAGTTTAGATATTGCACCCATATTAAAAATTTAAGAGATTTGTTTCCACCTTTCTCTTCCACCTGTCTTTATTAATAGTTGATAAAAACAAAGTATTACTACGTTAATTCCACTTTATGATGGTTGAATTAGGAATTCCCAACCAGAAACAAAGCATAATAAATTATTGCATTCCTTGTACATGTAGCATGTAAAATCATTTTTGTAATAGCTGATGACCATTGGCCAACAAATCACAAATTACGGTAATTATACAAGCATATCAATAGTAGCACCATGTCATTCAACCCCTAACATATCTCAATTGAGAAATTATGTATTGTTCTTCAAGGTGAGTATGAAGGCCATAAAGAGAAAACTTCAATATAATATCCCACAATATCATGTAAGTCACACGAGGAGTTATCACATCACTAGTGCCTGTAACATTTATTTTAACACCGCTTATATGGCTCCAGTCATAAAACTTAACAATTAACCAACTCTTCCCTTTTTTAATTTCTTGAAACAGTGCACATTCCTTTAAAATTTTATTATAAGAACTTGTTTGAATCTGTAACTCAAAACTAATTCCAGGATCTCATACATAGAGATTTAATGAAATTTTCTAAAATTAAAATAGAAGGCAGCCGCATCAAGGCTAAACAGTAGATTACCTTCATCATGCTCTTCTCGCTCAAAAGTGAGATTTGATGCAATTCATTGAACAGGAACAACGAAGGTAATTTCATCTGTGTTTTTCATAAATAAGAGCCTTGATCAAGATCAATTTCACGATCGTACGTCTCTGACAGTTCCTTTTGGGGATGTTGATGGAACAGTTGGATTTCAATGCTTTTAATACTTGTAGCCTTTTCACTAAAAAATTTAATTAGAGTGTCTGATTGCATCTCAGCAAATAATGTGGGGCAGTAACCAGACAACTTTACGTCAAAAACATTGTGTTCATACATTTTTCTTTTGAATAAAGATTTCTCTTCATTGTTTTAAAATAAAGATTAATTGGTTATATTTGTCCACTCCTAAAGATTGGATAACTTTCTTTTGGCGATTCGATATGACATTAACAACAACTAATCAACACTTTCTCAATAATGTTTGGAAAACATTATATGCATAGAGGAAGCATACTAGAATGATACAACTTACACGAATAATAGACAACACATTGTTTATTCTAAAACAAGTACAATCATTTTTGATCATTTAAAGAATAAGTGTAACACCCTGTAACCAAAACAGACCAAAATATGTTTTTAAGAAAAATGTAATGGTGCAAATGACATGACTATCGACGGACCGTAGCCTGACCCACGATACGTCCTGCACAACTGTCGGTGGGATCAGAAACTCCCAAAATTCTCTGCCCAAGAAAATTGGTTAAATGCAAGTCGACGGACAAACCTACGATCCGTAGGTCAGACTACGGTCCGTAGTCCATGATCCTCGATCAATATCCCCTTTACCCAGTATTTGACAAGAGACACAGATGACCACCACGGTCCGTATATGGACCCAAAAGCCGTAGGTGTGATCATAGGTAGGAACTAGCTGACAGATAAGGGGGAAATGCAGTTGGGTCAAGTTCAAATGGTCATAACTCTTAGCACAAAATGTATTAGGTGTCCCATGACCTACCCACAGATAGATAATTGAATAATATTTCCATAGACACATACTTTGCTAAAATCACACCTCTGAGTAAAAGGTTATACCCATTTTAGTGAAGTCCTGTCGAATAGGCACACCCGACGAACCAACCGACGTGGTGTGGATCCACCTATGGACCTTCTGCCCTAGCCGTAGATAGGTCCGACAACAGCTTTCCTAGGGGTCTTTTTTCTCACTTTGTTTAAACCCTAATATGCGTCGGTTTGACCCTAACTCATTAGATTTTATTCAATTTAAGCCTAGAAATATAATTAAAACATATCAAAGTCAAATCATTAAATCAAAACATAGAAAGGAGAAAAAGCTCAAGAACCCTAGATGAATAATGCACAAGCTTCTGCAGTTGTAGCCCCAAAACCAAAGTATTTTTCCTTGGATTTCATCACTAGGTATGTGAGATTTCACTAATGGGTCCCTTTCACCCATTAGGTCTCTAGTTTTACGTCAGTTCTTGAATCTCTTATCATGATTAAACCTAGGATTTCTAGAACTTTGATAGAACTTCAATAATTTATTAAATGTATGTTTCAAATCATATTATCAAGTTATTTCTTACAATATCACATAAATTTCATTACCCTATCTTTGTATTTCTTCAGTTCTTGAATTACACATGATAGATCAGGCATTTCAGCTACGCAGTTATACATGCTTCAGTTTTAATGCATTGTTATCTGATTAAATGTTGCATCCTCAGTTTTGATTGTTTAGTTTTGGCGTATCAACTATTTAAAGAAATCATAATCAGTTAACTACATATTTCAATGGGAGTAGCATAATATAGAGTTTTTCTATGGTTCAGCATACCCAATAGTCCCAAAAATACTAGCCAACTAGGTTGTAAGTATCCTGTGTGGGAAATCATTCTAGAGATCACGCCTGCATTCCTTTATACCTCTACAAGGGTATATTGGGTCCTCTCAATGGGGAGTAAACATAAGACTGCATATTGAGCTCATGTTTTTTTATTATCGGTTATTAGTAGCTCCCACAGTTTAGTTAGACTCTCTGCAATGACAATTTATTAGTATATTCAGTATTCAATTTAGGAAAGTTAAAATTTTTCATTGCATCGACTTAACTCAGAATTCAGTATATCATGTTCATATTACTATACTTTCTTTTATGGTTGTTCAATTATGTTTTACTTTAACTTTACTCTATCCTACATGATTAGTACCATTCATGTACTGAAGCATACGTGCGCTACATCTTCTTTTGATGTAGGATCAGTTATCGATTTCCCAATCTCCAGTTCAGCAGATTCAGAGGTGAGTCCTCATTCTCCGAGGACAAATGTCATGAGTTTCATTTAAGTCTTTAGACATATAATTTATGTTTTTGCTAACTGTAGCTGGGGATTGTCCCAATATTTGTAGTCCAGTTTAGAGGCTTATTTCAGACATAGTTTTACCTTATCATTGAGTTAATATTTAATTTATATTTAAATCATTGTTTTCAAATATATTAATTATATAAATTGGGTATTCCCAATCTTTAAAGATTAAATTATGATTTTTCTTCCGTATCAATTTATATTCTTTAGCATGCTCATAATTATGTCAGGAGGGTTCGCTTGGGATCACTTGTGGTCCTAGGTTCCGTGTCTGCAACATAGGGTTAGTTCAGGCTGTGACAATAAGAACATACCTTCAAATTAATTCGCAAGACAGTCGACAACAAAGAACCTTCATGCAAATTCACAAGCTTATCCACAAACTGGTCTATAGTTCTCCGATCTTCTATAGTGATCCCAAGTTCACTTCCAGATTCACTCAATACTTGGATGGGCAACTTTTACCTTTTCTCCATTCAAGGCTCATATAAATCCCTATTTATATTGAATTATTCCTTGTCCAAGGATAAGGAATACCATGTCTTTCCTTAGAATATAAAGACATGTACATCTCCCTTTCCTAGAAAAAAAAAGTCATGTTCTTCTGCCTTTCCTTAATATTGAAAAAGTAAAACACTTTTCCCTTGACTTTGAAAAGAGAAAGATACATACATCTCCCTTTCTTTAGAATAGAGAAAAACAAATGTACACCTCCCTTTCCTTTAGAATAGAAAAATTCATTTCTTTTCCCTTTTCTTAGAATTGGAAAATTGATATACTTTTCCTCTTCTTTAGAACAGAGTAAGATATATACATCTCACTTTTCTTAGAATAAAGAAAGACACATACTTCTCCAATTTTCCTTTAGAATAAATTTTGTGTTCTAGTTAAATAAAGGAAGGATAGGGACCAGAAAATTAATTACCGAGGCTTCATATAATAAAAAATAATTTCAAATAATTAATTTGACTTATTTATATTAATAAATTAAAAAATATTCCACTAGAAATTCGTAATTTCACCCCCCTATTTTTATTTTGAAATTCCCCATTACGCACATATTGATTTCCCCATGTTCAAATTACATATAGTAATCAATAAATCAAATTAGTAATGAACATAATTCAATGACCAATTTACTTTAGAGTACTATTTAACTTATTTTATGTGTCGGATTAATCAACCCGCTTGCAAGGTTTGACACGATGAAAACTTTTAAGCTCCTAAAAAATACAAATCATCAATGTCGATATGGATTTTTTAAACTAACCTAATATTCCACCAATATATATTATGATCATCCAATCTACCAGGAAATTGACGCATATTACAATCTCACCTTTATATAAAGTAAAATGATAATCAAGATACATATAAAATAATCGGTATATCAAGATTAAAAATATAAGTACATTTAATACTTTAGAGAATATTCTTTTGTCGGTCATTCAATAGCAATAATCTCTACTCGTTCCCATTCAATACATACAAAATACACCAAAACAAGTTGTTGGAACTATATCAATCTCATAATCAAGATGGATTACATATAATCTTATGCAATAATCATACCGATAGAATGTCCAATTCACATCCTAGATTGTGAACTAAAAACATTGTACTTCTAAGAACCGATTCAAAGGTCTCATATTCGAGATCTTTTACATTATTACCTTTCATTAAAATTTCTAGATATACATAAACTGGACAGCTCAACATTTAAAGTTTAAATTTTAGCTCATATGATTTTTTGTTAAGGATAAAATTTGAAGAATAGAAGCTAAGAAAGTGAAATTGAAGTAGTTTTTCATTTACTTCGATGAGTAGGAGAGAATAAGAAAAATTTGGACTTTCAGTTCTTTTTATTTTCTTAAGTATTTAATTTAATCAATAGAACTATATGGGTGTATTACTCTAAAGGTGAACACTTAATTAACTCTTGGGCTTCTCTCCAGCCCCTATGGAGTCTCATGACTTCCTTAGAACTCTTTTTAAGAGAAATTCATTGACATATAACTGACTCGGCTTTTCAACAACCTCTAGTACGATTGGTAGTCAAATTAAAATGAGAATGCACGAGTTAGGATAGATATTTCTTGCTTAGATCTATTGCACGATTAAGAGTATGATAGAAGGAAAACTTTTCTTAAATGTCTATAGTACCTCGTTCATAGAAGTGGGGCACTCAAAACCATTAATAAGATCCTATCGATACGGCTTCGTAAAAACCCTAGGACACTTGAAATCTATCTCTGATACAAAGTTTATTATGACCTGAGTCTACATCCTGAATGTTGAAGACACTAAAGAACCATTGATTGTCCCCAAGAAAACCCTCATCCTGTCTGACTACAAGTAGAACACTAATTTAAGCATGCAAAATGTAAAAAGAAAATAAAATTCATGAAACTTAAGTGCAAATCATTAACTCAAAAGAAAAATAAAAAATATATTACATTTAATTCACCATAGAATAGGCAAGTTAAGTATTTCAACCAATTATCAAAAAATATTATTTATACAAAATTTTTAAAGAAAATAATTATCTTTGAATCCTCTAAGTGATAAAGATGGAAGTCAGGACAAGACCCATAACATTCTGTCTAAAGTGAGAAGCAAATGAAATTCTCTGTAAGCAAGGAGGCATACTATAGTTAACTCAAATTATCCGATGTATCAACGAAGATTCAATTATTGATCCTAAATACATGTGCCTACATACTCAAAAGATGTAATATAAATGGCTCATTACATGGAATGTGTGAGCATATAAAGGGAATTCTAAAGCATAAAACACTGGCTTGACTTTATTAAAAGGAAATATACTTGCCTCTTTTCAACTTAACTCAAATCAAGAATAAGATATTCAGCTCAAAGATTTTTAAATTCAATTCAAATATATGATACTCAACTTCAAAGAAATTATACTTGACTTAATGAAGCACAAATCAATTGAAGTTAGTCAAGTTAAGCTACTCAACTCAAAATACTCAAGTCTTTATACTTAATTGAACTCATTTCGATATGGAGTAGTTTTAAACAAGTATAATAGGCAGAATAAGTTTTTAAATTCATGATGTCAACTTTGTGGAAATAAAAAGGATACAACATAACTATGAAATGTATATTATGAATATACAATTAACTGATGTACATTACAGTACAATAACTTCTATGAGTGTTTATCTTATAATTAATCATCACTGAAGAGTTATAGTGATAATAAAATCATCACGTCACGCTTCAAGGGACCATCCTATATCTTGTCATTACAATTTGACTAACTTAACTTAGTGGATCCACTAATCTATTAAGAAACTGATTAATTTAAAGAGTATGACTCTATTCTACCCATGTTGGCTACTTGGTTTATGTAGATATGAGTTATCTAAACACATGATCGCCCCCAATTTGGTGCTCAATACTACTGCCAAAATGTACTAGTTCTTTTGTTTTGCAAACAACTTATTTCTTTAGTTTGAGCTAATTACTAAAAACTACCCTCTTAAAGAGGTAATTACTCTTGAAAACTCTTTTATAAATCATATCATTATCATATTTTAATATTATCATTGATGACTTGGGAAGTCATACTCCACAAACATTGATGGTATATCTAGATAACATACTACTTATATATTGATGTCATACTCGATTGTCATACTAATTATGTTTTAAAAACTCTTTCTCAAACTAATGTTTTTTTTCATAAATAAGATAGTACTGAAAGTTCTCAAAATTCTTTTGAAATCTCTATTTTCTCTCATCTTAAATGTACAACATTTACTCTTAGGAATACTTACGTCCCATCTATAATTTTTAATAAAATGAACTTTACTTTTATTCTTTACTCATATTGAATGATTAAGTCTTAAAACAAAGTTAAAATAATTTTTAATAATTTCATTAGTATGGTTCATATAAAAATATGGACATGAATGACTCAATGAAAGGTTTTCCATAACCATAGATATAACTAAATACTCATGACTTTGAGCTTGAAGATGGAAATCCTCTTAAAGGTATTGATAACTACATGGAATTAATGAGTACAACTCCTCTCATTCTCCAACTTACTTCCTCCAATCTTAGCTCAAATCAATAGTTGATCTCAACAGATTCATGCTTGAACTCAATAGATCTCTTGAACTCTAAGTTAACTCTCTCTTACATGTGAATATGAATTCAAGGGTAATGGTTCATGATATGAAAAATCTCATGATAAAAAAGTATACTCATTAAAAAAATTTCCTCATCCTCCAAATTACTTACTTGAGCCTTGGAAAAACATACTACAAGTTGTAGAAGACTGATCAACAAGACTCAAAAGTACATTCTTAGAATGTTTGAAAGAATTCTCAAAAGTTATCTCTCTATTCTACCTTGAATTTTAATTATGCATTCAAGGATATGTTCATATAAGGAATGATTTCATGTAGGACGAACATATCCTGAAACACTAGATTTAAGGTAAATGATCAAGAAAGTCTTTCTTGAGATTCTTGTATTAGGTTCTTGAAATTGTGATCGCCAAAAATAATGATTTTCATTCATTAATATAAAAATCTGATTCTTTTGAACCTTTATTAGCCGAACAATTCTTTTACGGTTTTCTTGAATATAAAAAAAACAACCCTTTCTCATATTTTCCCATAGCATAATTCGTAACAGCACAGTACATCTGATTGACATAAAATTGGGGCGTTCAAGAGTAGGTTTCACTACCTTTTCTATTAATTTGTAGCCTATGACTCAAAAAAATCTTAATATTCTAAGAGATATGAGCATTTAAGGCATACCAAAGAAGAATCTTAAATCAAAACTTAATGAAACTTCTAGAACACTTATAAAGAATTCATCAAGAACTTAAATATTTAAATATAACGAAGGAAATTACGCAGAATAGGTCATGATTGGCGTGTGGGTGAAAGAACCCCATACTATCAAATCTAACATACCTCTTAGGGATTAAACCCATGGTAAAAATTAGCAACTTAACTCAAGAACGTCGATGAATGCATCCATCCTTTAATCTTTTCTCCTTTTTTCTCTTCAAAAACTTTCAAATGAAACCCTAAGTGTTTATTAAGATTATTAAAAAGAACAAAATTGGATTAGAACCCTAAAACATAACTAAATACGAAATAAATCTTATTCGTTTCGAAGAGGAGAAAAATGCCCCTCATATTTTCGATTAACTTTCCTTAACTGTATATCCTAACGTTAAAAGGTCATATCTCACTCATCAGAACTCAAAACTTAGAAACTCGGCGGCATTTGAACTCAAGGTGCTAAATCTAGTGAACAAACCTTTACACTTCACAAACTTTGAATTCCTTGATGAAAGGATTGAGTCTTAGTTTCAAAGAAAATTCTGAGGTGTTACATCTTACGTCAACTATAGTATTTTTTAAAGTGTTGGCTTGGATGAACCATATTACCTTATCAATTAATTTATTCACTTTGATTGCGTCAAAGTTTTGTTATTTTAACCTTCACTATAAAATTTCAACCATTAATATCTTAATTCATTGTAGTGATGTTGCTCAACTTAAATTTTATCTACAATCTCCTCAAGAATAAGAAAATATAATTGCATCATTTATCAGGAGACCTTCAATTAACTAACTACAATAAATATGGTTTTAAACAAATACAACTAATAAAAATGACTCATTGATAGAAAAAGATATAAAGTATATAGTGTGTGTTTTTCTACAAAGTCCCTCTACCCCTTATAAATATGTTTGTTGGGTTTTCAAAGGTTTTAATGGAAAGTGAAGAGTTGTAACTTTTTTGAACAATTATAACATCAATTAAAATTTGCGACTTTTCTCAAGAGTAGTGAATTTTATGAATGTTTGTGACCTTTCAGAAGGGTTGAATTTTAAAGTGTTCTAATTTTTCCGATAATGCACAATAAATATTTATTAATATTACCCTTTGTTGTCTATAAATATAGACATTTCCTCTCATTTTATAAGAACCAATTGTCTAGACTTCTTCTACTACAAATTTTAGCATTCTATGAAATACTCTACTATCGTGAGTTGTTCGCATAGCTACGAGTATAGGTATCGATGCACCGGTCAGTAAAATAAATCTATCAGAAGGATATTTGCAGTTTACCTCGGGTACTTGAGGAGAACAATTTTTCAAAGGGCATATGTTGTATTCAGTAGGCTCGATTTCCTCTTTGATAAAAATATTTCATAAATTATTTCTTTGTTTCTCATTCTATTCTCTCTAGTTATTAAATTTTCTAGTTTGGAAAAATTCCGTTTGAACATTGTTGTTTCTTACCAAGTTCTTTAATGTTTTAACACAAAGTAACTTAAGGAAATTAATATACTGCTGCTATATTTTGGATCCTACAAAATATGGGAATGTGATCATGGAAGTACAAGATTCCTATTTAGCAAGGTCGAAGTGGTAATGTACCAGAAGAATTGGTGGTATTATGGTTTTGACACTTTTTATTATTTATATAATGAGGAAAATAGTTTCTATATATTCACATGATAAATATCATACGTCTCTGGAAAAGATTTGCAAGCCATATGTTGTGAACACGAATTGTCCACAAATTGTTGGTGTAGGGGCAAAATTATGCATAGACCGAGGAAATAGACAACCCAATACTAGACTGTCTTGGGATCCAGGGTGAGGATAGAGTTTATATGGTTGTCATTTAATTTTTTGGAAAATTATGCGAGAAGTGAAGAAACATTATCTTCCTCTAATCTTCTTTGTAGTAACTAATTTTTTCATCCCAATCTTATCTCTATGTAACATCCGGGGAGTACCCCCTAGGAGTAACCACAGTCGTCTTCCTCGAAAAGGACTAAGAGTAGCCTCTTAGTATTCATCATTACATTCATAGCTTAAAAAGTGCGGAAGGTTATAACTCTTTATCAACATCTCCTTTATGAGGTTTACTTACAGATCTTACGAGGTTTACTTACAGATCCACCTTACACATAATATATTCATAGCGAGTATACATAGACTCCTTGTAAAAGAAGATTACATAGTCTTATCCTTTATAACTCATGTAGAAAACATGCGTGATATATTCATAGAAGGGATTTCTCATATTAAACCATCTAAATGGAATAGAACAATATTTGGTAAGCCCTTACACTAATGTAAAAGTGCCACATTAGGCTTTCAACAATAAAATGAAACAACATAAGTAAAATGAGTGTCTTTAGATTATAAAATTGTAACATAGGTAGACTGATCGAAAGGCATCATCCTCGGAACATGAGGACATACCCACACCTGGGGAATTGATCCAAGCCTTCCTTCAATAGTAGTCACAAACCCTTCAACGATCGACCGTAAAATAATAGAGGGAAAAGGAGAAATGGGCTGAGCACATCTCTTGTACTAAGTATAGGATCATGTGCACATACAACATAGAAATCATGCCAAAGAGGGTTATTTATTTGAAAGCATGCAAAGTCACTATGAAAATACCTTATGCACATTAAATAACTAATACAAGTAATTAAATGTATATTAGTTCAGTCAAGATAATGTACATCAGAAGACCAAAAATATCAAGTCTAGGCAAAGCGACATGCATATCAACACAACTGAACACATTCAATAAAACTCTATAATCAAGTTATATATCAACAATCATGCATAAGAATTCATAACATCATAACCAACGCAAGATCATCATTCATACACCCCATTATGTCCAATAGTGAAATGACTATGTAAGTCCCCATAACTAAACTCAAACAAGAAACCTAATTAGAACTATAAGAAATGTCCGACTTTATATACTATATTATTAAGAGTAGAAATCATCATACCTTAACAACAGAGACAAACCACATGTTCACAAGTGAAACCAATATCACATTGTCTCATTAACATGTAAGATAAAAAAATACATATCATTTACATTTATAAACATCTAGGCATATTAGAACATCCTTCTAAGTCTTCCTTCAAGGAAAACTATTGCAATGTATTAGTAGATTTACATACCCCTACCTAGACTAAGTCAAACCGGTTAAGTCATCCTAGTTAGAGTTTGTTTTATTACTTCATTTTACATTCGGGAGCATCTTGCCTTAACCGACATAGACCACATGAGAAAATGTAGAATCTGGTTCCATGGAACCATACAACAAGAAAGGTGGGCTTCTTGCCAAGGTAGTACCAAAACATGAGCATATCTTCTATTTTGATCCAGTAGAAAGTATTCTGATGGGGGAACTTAGTACAAGAACTAGGAGATGTGTTTGGGACCTTATTTAGGCTAAACACATTATATTTAAAATTTAACGATTACATAAGTGAACCTACCTTCCTTATATGAGAAGGGATACTCCTTACTTCTAGTTCACTCGTTGCTAAGCTAGACTACCTTTTGAAATGTATTTCATTAACAATCATAAATTAGTTTAGGTCATAGGGTATACCCCTTATATAGTCGTTGTCATAACTAAAGAGGAACTGCATGAGAACACCTTCGTTAAAACCAAATTATGTGAGATTAGCATAATAACATCATAATATCATAGTAAGGAACATGGGTACTTCACAACCTACCTTATATAATTACATCTTAAGCATAATCTCACGATCAAATAATCAAGAAATTTATATTCAACATGTAACAACCCTAATCTATCTTATCATACGGTACATGTCAATATAACTTCATAACTATCAACTAGTAAACATAATTGAAGTAAATTTGAGATCATTAAACATATATAATTTACTTCAAAGGCTATCATCCAAGCATTTACTATCAACCATCAAATTCAACCCAAAAATGGGTACAATATCATCACAAAATAGTAAGTAATACAATAATAATGGATTAAATTGAATCACTACACATTATTTCATCACTAGTTCATAACCTAAGGTTTAGGGGAAAAGGTCATCTTCCACAAACTAGATCAATAAATTAATAACTAGCGTAATTGAATAAAAATACATTATAATATAAGCATAATAATCAAAATAAACCATCGACAATGAAATTTAGAATATCAATTTTGTAATATAATGAAACCCATAAGAATTCATCTTTTTGAAAAACCAATTTTGAAAGAATCCTTTGGGGAAAGGGACTTAAAAGATTAAAAGGATCCTATACCTTGTTAATTGTTAAATATTGATGGATAAAATTAGTGTTCTTGCATCCCTAAAACCCACTTTGACATTGGTCCTCTATGGAGTTTCTTTGGGAAAGATAAAGCAGAGAGAATAAAGAACAACTAGGTTTTGAGAATTTAGAGGTGTTAAGTTGTGTTTAGACTAAGGGTATGTTATATACTTAATTAAATAACCTAATTAACCAACCCCTAAACACTAATTAACCCCCTAACTAACTAAATTAATTAAATGAAGTAAATAAAACTTTAAAATAAACAGGGACCCTGGCCGGCGAGACCCCGACCAACATGTAATATGTCAGTTGACGGCCAAGGATCGCTCCGCGTTGCACATCTGTTATTTTGGTCAGAGACTTGCGAAACAAAACCTTCATGAACTATCTAAGTGTCCATCAATTGTGGCCATCGACGCCTTGTAGCCTACAACTATCGATGGCTACTGTCTGAAGACAACTTTTAGCCATAATGCAAGGAACCTTCTCAAGGAACCGTTGGTTGGTCATTCAGGAGACTTACCCAGAAGTTTCAACCCTAAACTAACTCTACTACGTGTTTAAAATCTCTCTACCAAATTTCATTAAATTCTGACTCCTACAACCTTGTCAAATAGGCTAAGGCACGCTAGCATCTTTTGTTGTAGTCTACGGATGTCATAGACATTCCTTGTTGTTTTGACTCAAAAACTTTTGAATGACATTTATATAGTAATATAGACCTTAAAACAATGTTATAATCTTAGACACTCATGTGAGGCTATAAATTAGGCTTTAAAATTTCAGTGTTTTAGATAATCCCCTCCCTTGGTACATTCGTCCTGCAGTTACACTAAATATCCTTTGAAGGATGAGAATAGACTCAAGACTACCGGCCCACCAACAATAACAAACAAAAAAAAATAAAAATCAACGTAGAATTTACACATAGAAATTCATAACTTCAATTACTACACATAAGAGCTCAAGAACACGGCATGATGAATCTTCTTTTCACAATTACATGAGCTGAACGTATCATTAAAGAGTCAGTCATGCCAAATTTTTTTTTTTGCAACATTTCAAGATGATCAATATCATTCATTCAGACAACACATACCAAATATTCAAATAATTGCAAATCAAGCAAATGAACATTTTTACATAAAACATCATTTTTAGAAAAAAAAACATTTCCACAAACATGCACGTCTTTTAAAAAATAAGTCAAATTCAATTTATTCATTATTTTCATTATTAATAGGAACAACTAACCATAATCAAAAAAGAGATTAAGGTAAAAGGACTTCATTTTGGGCTCGGCCTTCTATGTTGCTCCCTCAACTAGGTGGTTCATCCATAACACCATTCAAAAAGCCACCTCCGTGTTCCTTAATCCTTTAACCTGTCTATCAAGGATTTTAACCACAAACTCCTCATAGGAGAGGCTCTCTTCCACGCCTAGACCTTCAATAGGAACAATGTACATGAGATCACAAAACCATTTCTTAAGAAAGGAGACATGGAACACCATATGAACCAAAGCCAATTCACTAGGTAATCTCAACTCTTACACAAACTTACCAACCCTTTGCAAAATTAATATGGGGCAACATAACAAGGAATCTAGTTCCCCTAATTTACACATCTCACCACTTCCTTCATGGGTGATATATTTAGATACACTTTTCCCCCTCTTCAAATTCTAAATCCCTTCTCCTATGGTCGGCATAATACTTATTCCGGCTATACGTTCTTTTCAATAAGTTCCTTATCATTTGAACTATCTCATAAAGTATTATAAATTATTTTGGGATCCATGAGTGAAGACTCGCCCAATTCAAGCAATCCAATTGGATATCTACATCTCCTACCATACAATGCCTCATAGGGAGCCATAAATAAAGATGAATGATAACTATTCATTATGAAAACTTAACCAAATGACAGTATCTATACAAATTTCCCTTAAAGTCAATAAGACATGATCTAAGCATATCCTCAAGTGTTTGAATAGTATGTTCTGCTTGACTATCCGTTTGGGGATGAAAAGATGTGTTTAGCTTCACCTTGGTTCCTAACCCTTTTTGGAATGACCTCCAAACCTAGATGTGAATTGTTCACCCCTATCCCATATGATGGATAATGTAATACCGTGAAGACACACAATCTCATCTATGAAGATCCTTACATAATCATTCCCCCGAGTATGTGATTTGACAGAAGTAAATGATCGGTTTTAGTCAACCAATCCACAACAACCCATGTGAAATCATGTTGCTTTTGAGTCTAATGAAAACCTACCACGAGTCCACATTATTATCTTCCCACTTCAAATATGGAACTTTTATTTATTGAAGTAACCCACTTGGCGTTTGGTTCTTGAATTTCACCTGTTTTCAATTTGGACATTTTGCAAAAAGTTTCGGTATGTCCCTTTTTAAGCCTCCCTACCAAAACACTTCTCTAAGATTATGCTACATTTTTGTAGATCTCGGATTAATGGAATAATGAGAACCATGAGTTTTCTCAATATTCTGATTCTCAAGTCATCAACATTGGGCACACTTTAACTTCTTTGATAGCTCAAGACACAATCCCCCCGAAGGAGAATGACTCATCAATCATACAAAGAACCGACTACTTTAAATCCATTGATAATTGATCAAGGTGTTGCTTAGACTTCACTTCAACCACAAAAGACGATTCAGAGTTATGTTGAACCATAAAAATACCATTTGGAGAATATTCAAATTTAACACCCAAACAAGCCAACCTATGAAAATCATTCACTAGGTCTTTCTTGGTATTCCTACATAAGACTCACTACTCATGGTGATATGACTAAGAACATCCACAACCACATTGCATGTCTTTGCCAGAGTGGTAGTGAATGCTTATGTTGTAATCCTTCTATAACTTCAACAACATTTTTTGTCATAGATTTAACTCCGTTTGAGTAAACACATATTGAATATTTATGGTGGATATACACATCAACATGGGCACCTTACAAATAACGCCTCTATATTTTTAAGGAAAATAAAAAGACCCCGAACTCAAGATCATGAATTGGATAATTTGTCTCATGTACCTAAAGTTTCTTAGAAGCATAGGCTACTACATTCCCTTGTGGCATAAGGATACACACTAAGCCAATCTGGGATGCATTACAAAATACAACGAAGCCCTTTGAATCCTCCGGTAGAGTCAACACAAGACCGAAGTTTATCCTCTATTTAAAAATTAGTAAGCTCCTTTCACATGCCTCTGACCACTCAAATTTCATAATCTTTTGGGCCAAGGTAGTCAAGGGAGAAGCAATGGATGCAAATTATCCACAAACCCCCTAAAATATACTGCTAGACCAAAAAAGCTTCTAATGTTTGTTGGAGTCAATGGTGTAGAAAAATTCTTGACCGCATTGATTTTCCTTTGATAAACCTCAACTCCTTACTAGAGATGATATAACCGCTAAACGCCACTGACCAAAACCAAAACACACATTTACTAGAACAGGAAAATAGTTTATTCTCCTTAAGCACTTGTAACACCACAATCAAATTGTGAATGTGTTAACACTCATTTTTTGAATATAACAATATGTCGTCAACGAAGACAATCACAAAAAATAATAGGTAACTTCGAAACACCATATCCGCGAGATCCATAAACACCACTGGGAATTAGTGAGACCAAAGAACATTACTAAGAACTCATACTTACTATATATAGTCCGAAATGCCATTTTTTTTATATCCTCACCTCTTACCCTAAGTTGGTCATACCCTGATCTCAAGTAATGTTAGAAAAGTAGCATTCCCCTTGGAGTTGATCAAAGAAAGTCGCCAATAAGAGGGAGAGGATACTTATTATTAATAGTGACTTTATAGAATTGGCAATAATCAATGCACATTCTAAGGGACCAATCCTTCTTCACAAACAATACCGGTGAACCCCATGGAGAAATACTAGGTCATTTGGATCCTTGTGTATAAAATCTTTGAGTTGAACTTTGAACTTATTCAATTCATTTTGAGCCATATGATAAGGATTAATTGAAATGGGATCCTAGGAAAATCATTAGGAAAGACCTCCAGAAATTCCCTTACTACGGAGACTAACTCAATGGGAGGATTTTCATATTCTAAATGTTTGAATCTTGCATATGGTATAAACACCATTTTGAGATCATTTAATAAGGTTTAAAGAAGAGATAATACGACCTCAAGGAACCTAATTTCCCCTGTTCCACTCTAAGATAGGTTCATTTGATAAATCGAACTTGAAAATTCTTTTTCTAAAATCAATGAAAGCAAAAGAATCATTCAACCAGTCCATCCCCAAGATGACATCAAAATCGACCATATCAAATTCCTCTAATTCAACATATGTAACTCTATTAGGCAACATTATAGTACAATTTCTATGTACCGTCTTTCCAACCACAGACTCACCTACTAGGGTAGTTACATGAAATGTACATTTAGGATATGAGGCAAAACATCACATTTCCTGGCTATCAAAGTAGTAAAAAATGATTATGTAGAACATGGATCAGTTGAGGCATCAACATCAATAGAGAAGACTTGTAACATACTAGTCAGCACATCGGGAGAAATCTTTTCTTCACCCATTGAGCGAAGTGCATAAAAGTTATTCTTCATTGGAGAATCAACATTAGAACCACTATCTTAAGCTTTCCCATTTCCTTTGCATTTCCCCTTCACATTAAGACTATCCCTAACCTTGTGTCCACTCTTGCCACACCCACAGCAATTGTTCATCTCAACAAGGTAATCAACATAATGCTTCTGGCCACGCTTTCTACAGGTTGGCTTTTGGCTTGGTGAACTAGTACCTCTTCCCTTTTGATACTTAGGGTTAGACACCCTATCATCATAGGAATTGGGAAATTTAGAAAGAATATTAGAAAACCTATTCTTTAATATTGTCTTGTCTTGAATGTAAAGCCTAACCATAGAAGAATAACCTTCATAAGATTTTGCCTTTTTTGACTCCCTATTCTTCCTCCTTAACGTTGTTTTTTCCAATGGTTAATGATGAACTATGAGACAAATGACATTCATGTTATAATGAAGCATAGACGAATAAATTTCTCCACCACGTCATCCGCCACCTTCGTAAGAAAATGGCTCATCTTATCCGTTGGGTTTACAAAAAAGGATATAGCATACTTATAGAACTTACTGAACTTCAAAAAGTAGTCAAGTACACTCATACCTAATTGAATAATGATGACGAATCTTCCACCTATCAAAGAAAGCCATCTTGAAGATCTCCCAAGTCAACAGACTACCCCTTAGTACCTTATTATCCCTCCATTGCACTTACCATGTTTAGGCCACATCTTTTCGTTAATAGGTTGCCCACTCGGCCTTCTCATTGAGGTTATACCAATCACATAGATAATCTTCTAGACCTCATTAATGAAATCTTGAGGGTTCTCATTAAACTTTGACTCGAAAAATGTAGGTGGATTTATTCTAGTAGAGTCTCTCTACCAAGAGGACACCATGTTAGCATGTTGATGTACTCGAGTTCCAACCTCCGTATTAATTAGGTTCGTTATAGCTTTCACTTGAGAAGTGATGAAAATAACTTGAGAGGTCATGTCATGGGCCAAAATGAGTAAAGTCGCCCTTATGTCACCATCGTTCATCTAAGGAGGAACAACTAGAACTTGATCGCCCATAGAAACTGCTTTCTTTGGAGGGACTTCATTATCATGGGGAGGATATTCGCATTCATGAACCCCCACATTAGCAATCTTTTCTTCCTCACTTCGTGCCGCTGCCTTTTTAGTATCCATATCAATAACTACAGTAGAAGGTTTCGGTAAAAGCACATAGTAGTCTCTAGAGGCACGACGTACAAGTTTAAGAAGATGAGAGTTTTGAAGAATCACATATTTCCTCATTCATAAGTGTTGCTAATGAGACATTTATTATAGGGATATTCAACGTCATGCTCAGATACCAAGTTTTTCACAGCGGGAAGTACCCCCTAGACCTAACCGGTGTCGTTGTCCTCTGATAGGACTAAGACTAGCCTCTTAGACTTCATTATCACATTCATACGTTTAAAGTGCGGAAAATCAAAATTTCTTGATATAGATCTACTTCATGAGGTTTACTTTTACATCTCCCTTACACATAGTATATTTGAAGTGAGTATACATAGATTTCTCGTATAAGAAGATTACATTTTCTTGCACTTTTATGGCACATATAGACTACACACTTAATAACTCTTAAAAGGGATGTCTCATATTAAACATCTACAGGGAATAGAACAATATGGTCATTGCCCTTACACAAATGTAAAAGTGGAACTTAGGGCTTATGACATTGTCCAAAAACAACATGAGTTAATTGAGTCTCTTTAGACTATAACAATGTTACATAGGTAGAGTTATAGAAACGAATCATCCTAGGAACATGAGGGAATACCCACTCTCGGAGAATTTATCCAAACCTTTCTTCTAAAGTAGTCACGCACCCTTCAACGACCGGAACATAAAATTTTCGGGGGAAAGGGAGAAATAGTGTTAGCACATCACTTCCACTAAGTATAGGATTATATGCACATAAAATATAGAAATCATGCGAAAAAGGGAAACTTACCCAAAGCATGCAAAGTTACTTTGGAAATACCTTATGCACATTCAAGAACAAACACAGGTCAATAATCAGATATTACATAAGTCAATACCATGTACATCACAAGGCCAACAATACTAAGTCTAGAAAAGTAAACATGCATATCACCACAATTGAGCACATAATCAATACAAATCTATCATCAAGTTATAATATAAACAAGCATTAATAAGAGTTCATAACATCATAACCTAAGCTAGACCATTACTCATACACTCTCTTTAAGTCCACTAGTGCAAAGACTAATTAAGACCACATAACCTCACTCAATCAAGTAAATCCAATAAGAATTATAAAAAAATGTCCATGTTTATATACTTTATAATTAAGAGTAGAAATCATCATACTTTAGTAATAGAGACCAACCACATGTTCACAAGTGAAAGCAATATCACATAGTATCAGTAACATGTAATATAAATATATACATATCATTTAGATTTATAAACATATTAGCACATTAAAACATCCTTCGAAGACATCCGTTAAGGCTAACTAGATCAATCTATAAATAGAGTCTCATACCCCTTCCTAGACTAATTCAAACACCTCAAGTAAGACTAGTTAATGTTCAGTTTGTTACATCAGTTTACTTTTAAGAACATCTTACCTTAATGGATATAGACCACATGAGCAAATGTTTAATACGGTGTAATAAAACCATATACTGAAAGAAGGTGGATTACATGTCAAGGTAGTACCAGAACACGAACATAACATCTATGTGGATCCACTAGGTAATATTCCTACTGGAGCAACATAGTTCAAGAACTAACAAATATGTTTGGTACCCTCATTATGCTACATACATTTTAATCTCTAGTATCATGAGTAAATTAGTGAACCTACCTTCCCTTAGGGAGAAGGGACACTCCTCACTTGTAGTTCACTCGGTGCTAAGCTAGAGCCCTTTTTAAATGTCTTTCATTAACAATTATAACTTAGTTTAGGTCATAGGGTCTACCCCATTTATATTCATAGTAATAGCAATAGTAATTGACTGAGAATACATTACATTAAAGCCCTCATATGTGAGCTTAGCACATAAAAATCATAATATCACAGTAACAAACATAGGTACTTAATTACCAGCTTTATATCATTAGATCTCAAGCATAATCTTATAATCACATAATGAAGACATTTTAATTTTACATCATACAATCCCTAATCAATATCATCACAAGGTACACTTTAATATAACTTCATTACAAAACAGGAGGAATCATAATTGAAATAAAGTTTTGAGATCACAAGATATACTCAATCTCTTTTACAAGCCATAATCCAAGGGTTAATCAATAAACATCCAAATCAACCCAAAAATGGGAGTCATATCATGACAATATAGTAATTATTACAATAATGGAGTCCATTGAATAACTACACATCAATTTATCCCCAGTTCATAACATAGGATTAAGGGGAAAAGATCATATTCAACAAACTAAATCAATAAATAAAGAATTAACATATTTGAATACTAATACATCATAAACTAATAATAGTAATCAATAGAAACCATAGACAATGCAATTTTGAAGAGTAATTTCTTTATAGAAAGAAACTCATAAGAATAAATCTTTTGAAAAACAAATTTTGAAGGAAACCTTTGGGGAAAGGAATCCCAAAGGTGAAAGGATGCCATACCTTGTTAATTGTTAAAGATTGATGGATAAATGTAGTCATCGTGCTTCCCTATAACCCTATTTGACTTTGGTCTTCTATGGAGTTTCTTTGGGAGAGAAAAAGTAGAGAGAAATTGTTACGCCCCGAGCTACCCTTGAGACGTGGACACAGAAACGAGGACCACAAATGATCCCAAGCTAACCCTGTGGCATGATCTGAGCATAACATAGATAATAAAATGATGCGGAAGATACATAATAACATATAATTAAAAGATAGGGAATAAGCATATGCTAAAACTAATATAATATAAAGATTGATAAGTTTATTACAATGAAGTTATTGACTCAACACTAAGCTAAAAATAATATGTCTGAAATAAGACTCTAAACTAGACTAGAAATACCAGGACAATCCCCAGCTTAATCTAGTAAAAACTAAAACTAAATGACTAAATGCTGAAATGAAACTCATGACTGTTGTCTTCGGAGAATAAGGACTCACCACTAAATCTGTTGAAATAGAGATCATAAATCTATCTATGAGTGATCTGGATGCAGAGAACCTAAGCTACATCACGAGCAAATATAGTGCACGTATATGTCACAACTAAAAGGTATTGAGTATGTAGGATATAATAAAGCTAAAATAAAACATAAGTGAACAAGCACAAAAACATGTATAATAATCAGAACATGATATGCTAAATTTTTTAGCTAACTGAGTGCAATGAGCAATTTATAACATGCTGAAATTGAATACTGAATACAATGATAAATTGTAAATGTAGAGAGTATGACTGGACAATGGGAGCTACTTATAACCGATTATAAAACCACATGAGCTTAATGTGCAGTCCGATGTATATGCCCCATCGAGAGGACCAAATATACTCTCAAAAAGGTATAAAGGCATGTTGGTGTGATCATTAAACTTATTGCCCAAAGTGGGGACTTAAAACATACTTGGCTAGTAGTTTTGGGACTATTACGCTAAACCCTCGTCCAACTCAGTGTTATGCTACTCCTAATAAAATATATAAATTAATTGATTATGTCTGATTTTCTGTAAATACTGGATAGCTCAAAATTGAACATGCAAAATGAGGATGCAAAAATTAATCATGTAATTATGTATTTATAACTTAGACATGTATATCTGAAGTACCTGAAAAATGTAATTCAAGAAATAAAAAATTCAACGGTTGGTTTCTCAAGTTCATGTGATATTCTGAGTAATAACCTGATATTATGATTTGGAACGTATATTTAATTAATTCATAAAGTTCTATCAAAGTTCTAGAAACCCTACGTTGAATCACGATAAAAGAATCAAGAATTGACTGAAAAATAGTGATTCAGTGGGTGAAGGAACCCACTAGTGAAATCCCACATATGTGGTGATGAAATAAACGAAAAAATACTTAAGTTTCATGGCTTGAACTGGTGGAGATTGTGGCTTTCTTGAACTGGGGTTCTTAAGCTTTTTATCCTCTCTTGGTGAAGTCCGATGTATATGCCCTATCACGAAAACACAATACACCATGCCAAAGGTAAAATGGCATTGATGGCATGATCACTAAACTTATTACCTATATATGGGACTTACAATCTACTTGGCTAGAATTTCTGGGACTATTGGGTAAGCTAAAACCTAGTACCATTCGTTATTAAGCTACTCCCTATGAATTCTATAAACTAACTAATTATGCCTATGTTTTTGTTACTATGGGATAGCTCGAAACTGAACATGAAAACTGAGAGTGCATCAATTAATCTGGTAATTACGCATTTATAACTGAGTCATGTATATGTTAAGTGTCTAAAATATCTAACTTAGCATGTGTAATACAAGAACTAAAGAAATACAAATCTAATATTCTGAAATTCATGTGATAATCTTAATAATAACATGACAATCTTATTTGGAACATATATTTAATAAATGCATGAAGTTCTATCAAAGTTCTAGAAAACCTAGGTTTAATCGTGGTAAGAGAATCAAGAATTGACTAAAAATAAGGGACCCAGTGGGTGAAAGGAATCCACTAGTGAAATCCTACATACCCGTGATGAAATCCATGGAAAAATTCATATGTTTTGGGGCTAGAACTGAAGGAGCTTGTGGCGTTCTTGAACTAGAGATCTTGAGCTTTTTGTCCTCTCTTGTTTCTAATTTTCTAAGTTTTGATTTAATGATTTTACTTAGATATGTTTTAAATATTTTTATAGTCTTAAACTGACTAAAATACGATGATTTAGGGTAAAAAGTATGTAAATTAGGGTTAAACGGAGTGGGAAAGGACCAAAATACCCATGAGAAAGTTGTTTTTGGACCTACCTACAGCCAGGACAGATGGTCAGTAGGTGGATCCACGCCCCGTCGGGTTGTCCGTCGGTTGTGCCTTTTTGATAGGCCTTTACTAAAATGGGCATAACATGTTACTCTGAGGTTTGATTTTAGAAAGGTAGGTGGTTATGGAAAGATACTTCAATTATATATCTGTTGGTAGGTAATGGGACACCTAATTAACTTTGTGCTAAGAGTTATGATCATTTGCAGTTGACACAACTGCATTTCGCCCTTAACTGTTTGCTAGTTCCCACCTACGGTAATACCTACGGATCGTGGTTCAATCTATGGACCGTGGTGGTTATTCCTTGCTCTTCTCATTGAGTTGGTGATGGGGGTATTTATCGATGTTCATGGACTACGGACCATAGTGTGGCCTACGGACTGTAAGTCCGTGTGTCGCCAACACATTACAAATTTTCTTGGGTTGAGATTTTTGCAATCTTTTAATCCCATCGACGGTTGTGCAGGACGGAACGTGGGTCAGGATAGTGTACGTCGATGGTCATGTATGTTGCACCTGCATATTTTTTTAGAAAAACCTATTTCTAGTATGTTTTAGCTACGAGGCATTACATTATTTGTCTATGGTCACGTCTGTTGAACCTGCAGATTTTTTTGAAACACTTATTTTTAGTCTATTTTTGATATGAGGTGTTACAAAAATAAGAACAATATGGTTTTGAGAATTAGGAGATGCTAAGTTGTGTTTAGACTTAAGCTAGGTTATATAACTAATTAACTAACCTAATTAACAAACCACTAAACACTAATTAACCCCTTAACTAAGTAGTTTAATTAAATGAACTAACTAAAATTAATAGAAAACATTGACCCTGAACTAACTAAAATTAATGAACCCTTCTTGAAAATTTTCTTATTTGATACTCACGTGCATCACACGTGTCAAACAAAGCTCTCTCTCTCTCTCTGTTTCTCTCTCTCTCTCTCTCTATATATATATATATATTTGCAAACGCACTCTAGATAAGACGCACGTGTTGTCTCGTAGTAATTTTTTCTAGGTAGCTCATCTTTTACTATGGGTGCATAGGAATATGGTTTGGTTAGTCTTGCAAACCTTAGACGTGTGTGAAAACTCTTGACATTCTTTTAGAATCAAATGCATGTCTTCTTAAAATAATTAGTAATTAATTTAATATACAACGACCTAACTATATATATACAATTCTAATGTTATATTTGGTTTTTCATAAAGTTTTCTCCTTCACCCCACTTTCATACATGTATTTAATATCTCATTAGCTTCCTGTCGTCTATATATCTGTCCAAGTTTGCTTTCTAGTAGTATTTGTAGTAATTAAATATGCGCTAAAACTTCTTTGTAGACAATATTTCTGGTGTGTATCCCTTTGTGGCGATCTGGTTGTTCAGTAATGAACAATATTTTAGTTTGTGCAATATAGATTCCTCTTGATCGTTCTATGTACAATTGACCATGTGAGAAAACTGTTGTGGTAGGTACACTCCAACATTTGGTATTGTTGGACCCTGTGCTTTATTTATTGTTATCGGAAAACATAGCCGTACAAGAAATTGTTCTTGATAAATTTTGACGGATATCCTTCATTTTTCGGCGTTGATAGGTGTATCCTTCGAATAAACACTTTCTTTATGGAATATTGTCATGTTATTTCAACATGAATGACATTTTTGTCATTAACTCAACAAATTAATCTTATCCCATTTCACAATCCATTTGAGGGGTATAGATTTCTTAGCCTCATGATTGGTACATTTTTTTCAGCAGTAACCTAATGTGGAAAGTTTCAAGATTCATGAATTGGAAAGAATAAGACATATGCAACAATTTAGAGGATCTGATAATATACCTATTTGGCGGGAGAACAATTGGTGTTAATGTGTTGAGGTATTTTTCTCCATAGTAGTTATTGGTGTCATCTTCTGCTTAGTCAAAACAAATATATGTTTTGGTTTTTCGTTGAATTTGGCAATTATCATTTCATTTAGGTTATCTAGAAATTCTTTTGTACTTTCCAATGTTGCCCATTCTATTATATACACAGCACACTTGTAATTTTGTTCTACGAACAGAAATATTTCCCTGAATTTTTTTTATTTTAGCTTAGTATACTGACTTTGTTTGAATGTCATTTGTTCCGCAAGTGTGACTAGGTTTTACTCTATTGTTGTTTTTTCCCGTTCCTAATACGTAGCAAAATTCAATTAAAGTTGTATCTCCTTTTGCACACATCTTTGTTGATACATATATATTTTCCATTAATGGTTACAAAGAGAACCTAACCTAAGTTTCATCTACCGTCTCGAAGCGTGTTGATTTGGGAACACCGGTAGATCTTGATTGTACACCACTGGTTAATGGTGTGAATGTTATCTTACCGTTTGATCTTACCTTGGGTAGTAATGCCCAACATAGGAATGTTTTCCCAGTTATTCTAGGCCCATCTACAAATATAAACATAGGTATTTCAGAGTTCACCCTTATGAGAATGGTAATGTAACCTTGTTCTTGTTCTTGATTCATGTTTAACTGTGCGTAAACATCTTCTACTGGGACCTTGAAAGATATTTCTTCTATTATCTTGCTATATTCATGTGGTTCACGTTGCTGCAAATGTTATTTGATTTGATGAATATGATATGTGTCAACAGTTTATCCTATATTCTTCAAGTAACCGTTAATACTTTTAAATGTACATTGTAGTTGTCCCTCAGTTGTGTTCGACTGTGGCCTTTGAATGTCCTCTGACATCTCATTGTAATATGTGTCCAGAGATATCTCACATTGGTTGTGTTGCAATGCATAAATGTTGTTATCTGATTCTACTAATCCACTTTGGCATGCTTTATAAATGTTTCACAATACAGTCCATTAACTTTTAGTATGTTTTCAAATGAAGTTGGTCCTTGTATATGATTCAATAATAGTCTCTCAATATGCAACTCTCCTTCTCTAGGATAAGCTTCAATATTGAGTAGATTTTTTTAGCATTTAAACATTGTGTGTTTATTTAATATAGACACTAAGTGTGATAGTCTTACAAATATTTATGTGTCCAATGACGGTGAGTGATTGTCGTTTTGTCCATATTTTGGATTTGGAGTTCCATACATATTGTCTTGAAGCTCTCTGTAATGATATTTGTGTGCCTCAGTGTCGATTAATCACATCTTGAAATACTCAGTAAGCATAGTTTTTTACATAATTTGAAACCACAATCATTTGCTAAATATTACTTTGGAAGTACATTATTTACTACAATAATTTTCCAATTTGAAATTGTGTGTATGTATACAATCTGAAAGAAATCTGTAGATTACCAGATCTTTGTTTCGTGATGTAATTTTTGGTCGATAACTTCTGGTTGCATTTAGTAAGCTTAAACTCATAATTATCCATACTTCTTATGGTGGAGACACCCATCATACATCTTGAAAGGTTTTTATTTCATCAACGATTTGTTTCCATAATTGGATTCAATGTGTACGACATGTTTATCGTGAGCTTTGTATATATATTTCTATGATATTTTGCTGCTTTAACTCCTGGGCGAACCTTTATATTAATGTGACAATTATTTTGCCTCAGAAATTAGGAATTTTAAGGTATGACCCATTGATTATTCATATATTCATTCCTCGGACCTCATTTGTTGTCCAATAATTTCTTCTTCTATATATTGAATACCCACGCTTCCCTTGTATATTTATCTATGAATGCTCGGGTGTAGTGAAATTTACACTGGCCATCTTTCATACACGTGCTTGTCTTACGTTTTTTCCCATGCTTCATATGTCTGCTAACTAAAGAACTTAATTTTGGATGTGTGGCACTATCAGGTACTTCTACCATAATGTATATGTCATACCCATTTGCTGATCGTATCTTATTTCCTTCTTGTAATATTAGGAGAAGGCGTATAAGTAGTAAGCCTCTCTTATGGAGTTCAACCACAAAAACATGTGCTGCAATTGGTCTAAATATTTCTCTTTAGAAAATTTGGTCATTCAATTCTTGTTATTTTTCTCGAAATACTATGGTTACAAAATCAATTTTTTTAGTTAGTTTACCTTAATGTTGTGCTTGTTGAATCTCAACCAACTCTGGGTTACATATCTTGGTGATGAATAAATCATTTCTTCAAAACTGTTGAACCAGTGCCATAGCCTCCCTATACTGCCGTGACATATCCCTAGGGCCTCCAACGAATGATCCTAAGAGTAATACCCTTTGTCCTACCTTTTCGCCTCTGCTCTCGCTGGACCTTACACTATAAACAATCACTTGGAGTATCTTTCTTATATAATTAGATTTATCAAATCTATAATATTCTAGTCTTGTTGTTTCTATTTTGATGTATATATCAACAACAAACTACTGCAACAACCTCGAACATAGAAATAATATGGACTTGTTGCATGTTCAGAGTTGATGTTTATAAAAGTAGTACTCCTAGCAGGAAACAGTTCCCTTTGTTCCGCGTAACATACCTACATGAATTTCATAGTACATGTTATTATCTAGTATAGAATAGACTTAGTTACGTGAGTTTCAGTCTAGCTCTATTTTGTTGACCTTTTTAATTGGCATAGAGTTCATGCGCGTTTTCCCTGTAGTAGTTTTCTATATTTGGTTTGTAGCAGCTCATGCTATAATTTAAGACTTCTTATATGTTAGCCTATTAAAGGTACATTTTCCTTGGTAATATTTTAAAGTACTTACCTTATTCTTCATTGATGAACATCTTCGCGGCATTTGTTAATGATGAGCTACCTATTTGGGGAGTTGTTGTGATAGATGGGCCTGAGCTGTTGTTTTTATTTAGACACTTTATATTTATTGATTCCATCATCCTTATTCTCTAGGTAGTTTTATAAGATATGGCAGTGAATCATAACACTCATATTAATATCTTACGCGATGTTTATGTCTTTAATGTTCGTATAATGAAATATCTCATTCGAACAATATATTTGCATTGTTACCATTTACTGAAATAGATGCCACTTGATCTACCGAGAGGTTGTTATACACCGATTGGTCTAATGAGGCATTTGCCGCAATGCTTTTTTCCAGATTCTAAAAGCTTGTATGCTCTTTAAGCTGAGAGAAAATTTTTGTATGTTGATTGCTCTCTATTACATTTCTTAGTTTGTTCATGACTTCTTCTAATAACTTGGCATCTAGTGGTACCGATATTCTATTAGCTAATTCATGGTTTGTATCATAGAAGTATAGTTGAAAGTACCCTGGTATGTCTTTGTCTTATTCAGATATGGTAGATCATGATATATTTGTCCTTGTGCCTTGAAACTATAAGCTCCTTCCTTGGAAGATTCCAAGTTCTTATCGACCTTAGCTCCAAATGATTTAAATGCGAAGATGCTATTATACACACATATATTTTTACTTTATAACTTGGAATCTTCTGAATCTACCACAAATAATTCGTAAAAGTCATCTTCTACTTTATTGGTTGCTTAAAGTTATGCAGTCGCCTCTACAACAAAATGTTGCGGCTTAGATTCAAACCTTAGAGCATGGAAGTAGCTCAATTTTTTTTTGTATTTTCACCTTCTAAGGTTGTGTTGTTGCGAACTTTACATTAGTTTCCCCTATATCACATATCATATTAATAAAAAGGATGTAGTGTTATTTGATTCCAACAAAACTTAATTTTATATAGTTGTAAGTTCAGATAATGGTAGTAGGTGTACTTCCGTCCGCATTTGCCTCGGATATAGCTATACGTTTAACAGATTTTCGCTTGTTCACTTGTTGCTCATGACGGTTCCCGTCATCTCTTTGATTAGTTGACGCCATAAAATTTTCACCCCTTCACAGTGCCATTTGTACGTCAGACACTTTTTTGCACATGTGTCCTGGTGCTAATGTTATTGTTGATGTTATAATAGTCGTCCATTTAATTGGATATTATTTTTTTAATGTTAAGCTGAGATTCTAATAAACATACCTCATGTTTTTTGTTGTTGATTCTGTTGAACTTCATGGTTACTTGTTTGTCATTTTCTGATCTTACGAAATTAGTACAAGTAATTTATCTAGTGCGTGATAGTGTTTCATGAAGTAATGAATTTTATGTGGTAAGTTGGTATTACCTACCAAATCATATTTATGGGAGGGGCTATAAGGTATATCTGTCACAACCAGAATCTAGACCTCAGATAAGACCGACGTTGTTAACACCTCAGAGGTGTCAGACAAGCCTACTTTCGTTATTCATACCTCACCTAGATTAATTTTAGCGGAAAATTTGAAACGGTTTGATCTTTAACATACTTCCTAAAAATTCTTAATATTTCATCATTCTTCATCATCAACCATCTAAAATTAAAGAGATAAGAAACTGAAAGAAATGGTTCACTAAATATTAATTGTGTAATGGCCAAAAGAGCATCAATACAAAGTATTAACCAAAACAGGAAAGAAACACTAGTGGAACATGCACCACTAGCTTAACTCTAAAGCTATGGTAGAATGTAAAACAGAATCATCCTCGAAAGCGTGAGGACCTACAAAACTTTGGCTGAATGCTGATGTCCAAATATTTGCAAAAATGAACATCTATCTCTATCACCCACCTCTGCCTGTACCTAAAATAGTAAAGATTTATAGGGTTAGTACACACTTGTACTAAGTAGGGGTATATACAAACACACACTAAGGACATGCATGAGAAAGAACATCTCTTTCCTAACGACATAATTTTTTGAAGTCAAGTAATTAGACTTCCCAAATTGGGATTAGTAAAGTTAGTGATCATTCAAAATTGAGTTAGAAAGGTCTTGCCAAGAGAGTAACATGCATCATTATAAATATCGTCTTTCACAAAACATATAATACCTTCATGTATCACATATCATAGAACAAAACATATAACACATAGCTTCTTTCATATTATTCATTCATATGCCATGAGACCTTGGAATCATGGACTTGACATTAAGACTTACAGAAATAAGTACTCAACAAATCAGACCTAAACTAGGGAGTCTTCATTAGAAAATATAGAGTCTGCTTCATTCATTCATACATACTTCATTTGATTTCATTCATAGGCTAGTATGAACACCAGCTATACATAGGGTATAGTTTAAGACATTCATCGGGTTTGTTGTGCAATGATAAGCAATAACCTTATGTCATTACTTGAGTCTAGCTCACCTCTTGATTATCCTATTCTAACAACTTCAGTATCATTTATTTCATTATGTGCTCCATTTGAGGCTGTCCTCATTAATAATTGGGAACTTTAACTTTAGCCGACATAAATCGTGCGAGAATCGTGAAATCTAGTGTCTCCACCACACCGAAAAGAGGTGGAATCACCGGCCAAAGTGACTCAATAACATTCTAGAGTAGAGGGGAATTTAATTCTGCTAGATCCCGATATTTGCAGTATAGGTTCAAAGACTAGGAGATGTATGGAGACCCATACCCGAAATGTCCGACAGTCTCATCTCATGAGAATTACGTGAACCTTCGCCATTCCCAAAAGAATGCATCACGTCTAATAGCTAGCCTATCGGTGCTCAATATAAAGTTCCATTACATTCAAACTCATATGTCATGGAAGCTGGCTTCTAGTATAAGGACAACATAGATCATTACATGATTTCTAATCTCATCATTAGCATTAAGTGGGTTAAACTCAATACATTCATTAGAGTGTTCATAAAGACTAGTCTCGTCTTTATCTTACACTCTCATTGGTGCGTACGTATTGGTAACATTTACTTAGGCTCATATGAGATTGCTCTCATCATATACATTAGCCTATATTCTGTTGTAACCACATTCTTGATTATTAGCACCTTTGCTTTTCATAGTATCTTACTTCTTATTACGTGAATGTTCATTTATTCATTCCATCATTCATCTCATTATATGCCAATGGACTTGGCCATATAATATATCTCACACTTATACTTAAACCTCCTAGGGTTCATCATTTTATTACATACATCTTAGGTTCACTTACTTTTGAACGTATGTTGGACTTGTGTGTCTATACATACAATCCATGGGGCTTCATTAAAAGTTCGCTAAGTGATTGTTACTTTCCTAAGATTATGTAGTTCAAGACCTATGTATCTTGTATATCTACCAAGACCTTGATTTTGTATCTAAGTAGATGGTATTACTCTTGGATTTTTTACTCACATATGACATATGTATCAATACGGAAGTTTGGGCAAGGGAACCCAAATCTTGAATTACTTGGATATCATTTATATTTTTCGTTGATTTTATTTCTAATATTCATAACATTAGTACTCTAAATTAAATCTAAATATTTACATGGAAGAATTAATTTTCTAATTTAATTTTACTCTTAGATAACCAAAGGGTTGGGGGTTCCAACCCCCCACAATCCCTTTTTAATTTTTATTAGTCTGTTGTTACCCATTCTTGCCTAAATCATTGTGGGTTCTAACCCCCACACCCTCATTGATTTTTCCATTAATCATTGCTGGGATGGGGAGGTTGTGGGTTCGGACCCCCACAGCCCCCTTAAATTTATTTTTGCTCATGCTTGCTCTGTGGGATAAGGAGGTTGTGGGTTCGAACCCCCACAACCTCTCTATCTTTATTTTATTTAAACGAGGAGAGTAGCATTGAGGTTGTGGGATCGAACATCCACAGCCTCACTTCATTTCTTAATTTAATACGCTCCTTCCTTCTGTCTTGAGGTTGTGGGTTCAATTCCCACGCTTCGTGTTTTCTTTTCCTTATGTATTCTTTTCCTTCGCGCGTACCTAGATGGCTTTGAATCCAACTCCTCCATTTATTTACTTGATTATTTTTCTCCTCTTTCTCCCCCAATTCGAGAGTTTAATTCCCCCAAGCCCCATTTTCTTTTCCCTTCTTGCGCATGACAGTGGCCAAGGGTTCGACCCCTCCCCCCCCAGCCCCATTTTCTTTTCCCTTCTCGCGCAAGACAGTGGCCAAGGGTTCGACCCCTCCCCCCCTCCTAGCCCCATTTTCTTTTCCTTTCTCGCGCAAGATAGTGGCCAATGGTTTGATTCCCTGCAGCCCCATTTCAATTTGTTTTTTTGTGTTTTTTCTTGCGGCGAAATTGGTAACTAAGGGGTTCGATTCCCCCTAGTCCCATACCTTTTTCCGTTTTTTCAGCCATCTTAACATGTGAGGTCTTGGGTTAAATTCCCATTGACCTCACTTATTTAATTTTAACTTTTAAAACCCAGATTTGAACCTTGTTATAGAGTAACCAAATCTTTAAAATTCTTGTCATTATTCAACTCATTTTTAGTCACATTGTTCATGAGTTTAGTTTGCTAAAAGGTGGTTATTTCAATACAGTATATTTCATGGTAATGAACATCACACACTACACATATTGCACACATAAAATACACAAGAAATACATTATTTATAAAACCCCAAAATTGTGGCCAAAGCCAGTGCCCACATGCACACACACACCAACTTTCCGATTACACTTTGAATATTGTTTTCGTAATTTCTCTCACATAAAAATGTTCACAATTAATATATATATACATCATTAATGCCTAAATCAAGTAGCACAACATACCCATCCTAAAAATTCGTTTGAGAGCTAAGGACAAGGACATATAAAGGAGAACAACCTTAGATTTAAAGACCTTGAGAATCGTTCGAAGGAAAATACTCTTCGAGAAAGAATTCTAGGAGATAAACCCATACCTTTAGATGTTGTTCAAGTGTGAAGCTGCTTCCAAGAAACGCCTCCAAACAACGCCCAGTTCTACTCAACATACACACCACTCGACGAACAACCTCCCTTTGCCTTGGAGTTTTTGATTACCTCGCTTTTCTAAAACTTTTCGTTTGTTTTTCAAGTGTGAAGAACAATTGTTATTAAACTGTTCTTGAGATTTGTTGTTAGTTAGAGAGTGAGAGAATGAGAGTTAAGAGACGTGGAAGAGAGTTGAGAAACATGAGGGAGAAAGTTATTAAGATTTGGTGACTAACTTCAAGACTTTGTCAAAATAGGATTTAATTTAATAAATACAAAATCATATTTATTTTTTAATTAATAGGTAAAAGCACAATTATGCCCTTAAAATTTCAGATTTTTAAAAAATAATTAAATCACCTTAAGTATTTATCTATTCAATTTTAGAGTTGTTACATTATCCCCCCCATAGGAACATTCTTCCCCGAATTACACTACCACTACACATCGTAATGCCAATAAGATCACAACATATCACTATGCACAGTCAACTAATAGCAACAAAATACGAAATGATAAGAAAATATAGGCTTAAGAGTAGGAATTCTAACCTCAAGATCTAAAAAGATGAGGATAGTGGGATATCTTGTCGTCCTCAGCTTCCAACTAGAACCCCCAAAAAGATGATTTCTCCACAATACCTTCTATGTGGCTATATCATTGTTCCTCAGCCAAATTACCTCTCTGTCTAAGATATCAACATGTATCTTCTCTAGGAAAAGTCTTCACCAACCCCCAAACCTTCAACAGGTAGGATTGATGTTGGATCACCTAGGCACTTCTTCAACATAGAGGCATGAAAGACTGGATGAAAAATAGCAAGCTCTTCAGGCAATGCTAACTCATAGGCAACCTCATGCACACGCTGAAGGATCTAATATGGCCCCACATACCTCGAACTTAGCTTCGCTTTTCTACAAAATCTCATTACCCCTTTCAAAGGCGATATCTTCAAGTAAACCTGGTCACCAATATTCACTATGAGGGACACTTTCTGTTATCTACATATGATTTATGTCGGCTGTACGCAGTAGCCAAGCTATCCCTAATAACTCTAACTCTCTCCAAAGCTTCATGAATGATCTGTAGATCCAAAATTGATGACTCTCAAACCTCGAACCACCTAACTGGAGATTTACCACTAACAATTAGGACACTTAGCGACATATTCTTCCATGTCCTTCTTCATGCTATGGCACCTATAAATCTTCTTAAGATCATGAAAATACCATGCACGGAAAAGGGTAGGTAGTGTGACCTTGAAAGCCCTCTCGTGCATGACTTCCTAAAGAAGCCAAGAGAATTAAACCTTAAACCCGAGCATCATCACTGCCATCAGAACTGCGCGATCCCATGTTACTATATTACCTGCAACCGTGGGTGAGAGGCAGTGGTGGACAATCAACTATAGAAACGTAGCCGTGAAGGCCAACTTAGCCTTCCTGATAGCTCCCTTCACCTCCATTACCCAGTCGGCAACCTCTCATTTAATAGATAAGTGCTGGTCCATCCACCACTTTATCGTCTCTCTCAGCGATGGCTCACGCAATAATGGTCCCTCTTTAATAATTTGTCAACAGTAGTCAAACTCGGCAGTTAGAGGGGTCCTGGTGGTATAAACATCCTCGCCGTTCAGATACCGGAAGATGGCTTGCAGGGAGATGTCGATCTGTATGCCACATACTCTAACGTGCTCAAGTGCGGTATTTTTGGCGGGGGCAGCCCGCCTATTGATCTCTGATCAAAGAGTAGCCATATAAGAGGCGTAAAACTCTCGGACCAACTCCTCACTGTAACGGCGCAAAAAACGAGTAATCCACTCTATCCGGTATCGGGTGAAGAGAGTGTGCATATAAAGCATGGTCGGTAGACTTCCCGTAAGGACCTTCTTCTCTATTGTAAGGGTCTGTGTCATGAAGCCTTTATTATTTATAAACTTGGCGTCTGAATACACTTGGTATTGCCCGTCGACACACCACTGGTTGGGCTGGTCGGCAATTGGGGAAAGAAATCCAGGGTGAGCCTTGAGTGGATTCAGGAATGTCAGCCTCATGAGACAACGCATACTGTGCAGTCGTGGCGGGTGCAGAGATTTCTGCGGACCCACACGCTTCCATCGACCACGAAAGTCATAAGGAACCAGACGCTCCTTCTTCTAGTGGAGCAAACCCAAAAGGTGTGCCGGTCATTTTGCGCTCCTCATTAGACTGGGAGACAGTGAGTACGCCGGACGCCACTTTTTTGGGCGTAGCTCTTGTTGCACATGCATCTCCTACTGGAGTATTAGTTCTTGGGGGCACATACTAGAGATCATTGTTATCATAAGAGCCTATAACCCGTCAGACAGACGGGGCGACAGACTTTGAACGCCCACGTGAGTAAACTAGATCTTGTTTCGATGCCATTAGAGATAGTACCTATAAAGAATCATTATTAGTACTAGAAAGAAGAAAAAAAATAAGCAAAAACGAGACCAATTACACATTAGAGCAATGTTTTAATGACATCTCCGTAGTAGTAGTGAAACACGACAGACCAAAATTTGATACGCTAAAACTTACTTTTTAAATAAGAAGTAAAGCGGTCGTATCAAGTAATGAACCCAACTTATGAGGTTGGTATCGATCCCACGAGGAAAATAATTCAGACTTAAATTATTCTATTATTACTATTATTTATTTCTAAATTATATAAATAATTTACTAAAATAAAGTAAACAGCTAACAAATTCAAACCTCGCAGCATAATAAAATAATAAAGAAGTTAGGGCTTAATTGTTCCTCACAGGTTCCTAACTTGATAATTCTTACTATAAAAATTTTTTCCTAGTATGTTGCATGTAAAGTTATAAGTTATGTATCTCTAAATCCTTGGTACAGTATCTAGAAAATTTCACTCCGCAGTTTGGTCTAGCTAAGTGAGTTGCTATACTAACCCTTACCTTTACCTCATATTAAGCATTGTATTTGATAATTGAGTAAGTTATTACCTCGTACCAACCGACACTAGCATATTATATAGTGTACACTAAATCTATTTTGATGATTCCTTTCCTATTTTCTACCTCCTTGGTTCAGCAAGTAGCAATAAGGCGAGTTCTAACATTGACCATCCATTAAAAAGACTTTTAAACCAAAGAATTATCAATACATGTAAAACACTATTCTAGAATTGCTATTCTAGATAGATTTTACCTCGTTATTCACCCATTGTTCTCACAACCCTAGTTATGGAGTTTAGTTACCCATGGTCATAATCACACTATTCATATATTGAATAAATTCATACACTTACTTTAATGAGAAAGAATAAAATCCATAAATTCACTTGATTAATTAACAAAAGCACTAACAATCAATTCCAGAAAAAGTGTATGAATTACTGAAATTAATCCTTCAATACTTGAGCAATAGAGCAAAAGATTATCAACATGTCTAACTATCGAAAAGTCTAACCCCAAAAACGAGGTTTTTCAAACTATTTATAATAAAAATAAAAACCTAATAAAAATGATTCTAATTACAAAAAATCAGTCCGAAGGCGTCTAAGTCGACATACCTCGTGACGGACTATAGTGGTCACGACGGGCTGTCATGGCCTCCCTCGTCCCATACTTTACAATTTCTTCTGCTTCTTTCTTCATTACCCTCAACGAACAGGTATGAAGCCCCATTCCATGAACGACGGTCCGGCGAGGGTCTCCGGTCTATAATACATTAACTTCTTCGAATTTGGGTACTGGGACTACTCTTTGATCATTACGACGAACCAGCATGACAGAATGTCGTGGCTATGACGGTACGTCATGGACTTTCGTAATCCTACACTAGGTCAGACATCCCCACCTTCATTAAGCATATTCTCTCGTCTCTAGGATTCCACCATCGTTCTGCCACAGACTCAACGGACCGTCATAAGCTCTGTAGGTGGTACTTTTTTGTATTTTTTTCTCAAAAACCTTTGCATTCATCTTTTAGACAGATTTCCTGCAAATAAAGAGAAACATACATAAAAATTAGTACAAAAAGGTTTTTGGACACACTAAACTTAAGGAAAAAGTATTTAAAATACCGTGAAACCATGGTATATCAATACCCTAAACATAAATTCATTGTTTTGTCCTCAAGCGATGCACTATGACTCAATACAAAATCTTTGTACAGTTGTATCAATGTTTTATCTTTCACAATCATTTGTCTATCAATCCCGATCAGTCTCATCATGTTTATGCATGCTATCACTATTAGGCTTGAATTATGTGGAACCAGAGCATGACATGGAATCACCACACACAGACACCTATTCTCTTAAATTTCTCACCGAGGTGCAAATATTTTCGGTATTGCAACTAGTGTCTTCACATAAAAACAAAATACTCATTTTTCACACAAAGATTTTAGTTTGAGTTTAACGATTACTTTTCAAATCTCACCCTATGAACAAATTCACAACTCATTCATACATATTCCCATAATCTTTCCCTTATTTTCACTGCTTTAAGTTCGCCATACAACTCTTAGGATCACGATAGGACTGTCTTAGCTTGTAACATAGGCTCAGGGTTAGGCAGGGTATATTTAGGTATACTTTAGTTACTTGTTTCCTTCTTTGACATATCGGCTAAACGTACCACCTTTTTATCGTTTTATTTCGCATAATTTCTAAATTTTATTTTTATCCTGCTGTTTTCCCTTTCATATCCTTATATGTAAGTGACTTCTTTTTTAGTCACTTCTCTTTTATTCTTTATTTCTCTTCATTCTTTCAACCCCACATTCTGGAGTATTCCTTATAACAACCATCCTCAATTCCTGACTTTGCCATGAGCCAAGGTTCACAATACCCACGGTTGGGTCTGGGCCACGACAATTTTTTTTTTTGCATTAGCCATCAACGTGTACTTTTTGAATAATCAAGGTGCACATGTACAAGTAGGGACCAGGGCCAACACATTGTTTCAGAAGAAGATCAGTTGGGGTGAAAAAGAAAGATCTGTTTTTCGGCTCAAATCATTTGGATCAATACGGGATTATCTTTTTGGGGTTTTTTTATTTGGGCTCAAGATTGACAATTTCGAACAAAGTCCTATGATCCTTTCCTAATTATCCATTTTAGCTTACTTTTAGCAAGACTAACTAGTAAACTTCTAGCTCAGTCTCAATGGTGGATCCTTCGAATTTTCCTCACACTCACTTGACATTCATTACATTCCCAATTTATTAGACACCTAGTTGGAGTCTTAGATTCAAGGTCATGCGGTAGTGTTTCTCTATGGCATGTTTAGAGCCACACATTTATAAATTACTATGCCTAGTCATGCACCATTTTTAAGTCGGGATATCATATTTTTTTTAGCCATCTTGCTTTAGATTTACACTATGTACATAAGATATAACATGCCAGTTCAACAATAAAATTAATCAGTCTTTTGGGGAATAAAGAACACAGGCCAGAAAACCCCAAAAGAGGATCGTGAATTGGGCTACTCAGACTTCGCTGTAGCACTCACATTCCATTTACCCCACCCTCAACAAAAAGATATGCATTTGTCCCGTATGCATAGAAAAAATGAATTACGAGAGTGGTAGGTTAAGTAAACATGAGGTGCAAAGTGTCGGCGATCAGCAAGCTGGTGGGTCCAGTAACCCGGAACCCACTACCTATGTAGTCTTGACAACCTCAGTAGTGTCCTCATAAGAAACAATAATATCATTCGTGCCTCCCTCTATCTTCACATCAATAGAGCAAGATGCCCCGGCAGCTAACTCTAAAGACCTAATCTTACGTGCCTCCTCATCAGCAATCAAGGCTCTCAACACAGCGTCCATATCATGACACTCCTTCTACCTTTCCCTAGCCTCATCCTCTTCGCGACCCCTGCGCCTCATGGCATGCTCTTGAGGGGGAGGTGGTGGAATCTCAGAAATGGCGAATAAGGCAGCCAACACTGTGTCCTCAGAAGGCTCTACTGAAAGGGACTCAAACTCAGGCACCCTATCCTCTAGGATCATATAGATATCTGCTCACAACATCTCAACCGCAGCCCGAAGGGTCGACACGTCCCCCAAAAGGGATGGCCTGGCTAGCACTCGCAACTTAAAATTGTCTAAGTGCTGATGAACCTCAGCGATCTTCCTCTCTATGTGATGTGAAACCTTACGCTCCAAGCTTTCCTTCGCCTAAGAAATAGATCTCTACATTCAAGGCTAGATGTGATGCAGAAGTTTGGCCATCTGAGCCTCTACTTTCTGGACCCTAGCAAGCGGGACAAGAGTGGGGAAGGTGCTGAGCGAGAGGAGCTTGGGGTGGTGCTACTACCCAAGATAGACTCGACAGAGGTAGTGTTTGTGGGTGCTGAAGTAGCCTGCGTAACTGTTCGATCATGCGCTACAATATAAGCCATATTCTCACCAAGTGGAGGAACCTCTGGATGAGGATCTCTCTGTGGAGCTTACTCATTGTCCTCATCCTTAATGAGGCCGATATCAACATAGACGTGCGGAGTCTTGAGTTGATCAATGTGCTAGATGGGCACACCTATGAACCTGCGTAATGCAAATACCATGCACGGAAAAGGGTAGGTAGTGGTTATCTTAAAATCCCTCTCGTGTATAACCGCCTAAAGAAGCCAAGCGAAGTCAACCTAAAACCTGTCAATGATTGCTGCCATCAGAACTGCACAATCCCATGTAACTATCTTATCTGAAGCCGTGGTGGAGATGCACTAGCTGACAATCAAACATAGAAACATAGCCGTGAAGGTCAAGTTAGACTTTCTGATGGCTCCCTTCGGCTCTATTACCCAGTTGGCAGCCTCTCCATCAACAGATTAGTGCTGGACATCCACCTCTTGGTGGTCTCTCTCAGCGATGGCTCACGCAAGACTTGGCCTTTTTAAACAGTTTGCAATCTGTAGTCAAACTTGGATTTGAGAGGGGCCCTGGTTGTATCAACATCCTCGCCGTATATAAGCCTGCAAATGGCTGGCACGGAGATGTCAACTTGTATTGCGCGTACTCTGACGTTCTCAAGTGAGGCCTGTTTGGTGGGGGCATCCCGTCTATGGATCTGTGATCGTAGAATATAAGAGGCGTAAAACTGTTGCACCAACTCCTCACTGTAGCGTCCCAAAGAATGATCCGTCCACTCAAGCCGGTATCTGGTGAACAAAGTGTGGGATATTCGGCATGGTGGGAAGACTTCCCACGAGGACCCGTCTCTCCAATGTAAGGGTTCATGTCATGACGCCTTCATCATTTAGGAACTTGGCATCTTAATACACTTGGTATCGACATAAAACCGGTTGGGCTGGTCGGCAACCGGGGTGGGAACTCCAGTCGGTGAGCCTGGAATGAAATCAGGATTGTTAGCCTCATAAGATGAGGTATACTTTGAAGCCATGGCTGGTGTAGAGACTTCTGCGGACCCGGAGGCTTCCTCCGACCACGAAACTCCTAAGGAACCAGACGCTCCTTCTTATTGTGTAGCTGACCCAAAAGATGTGTCGGTCAGGGTGCGCGCCTCATCAGACTGGGAGGCAGTGACTACGCCGAACGCCACCTCTTTGATCATATCTCTAGTTGCATGTGCAGCTCGTGCTAGATTAGTAGTGCGTGGGGGCACGTACTCAATATCATTCTCATCATCAGAGCCTATAACTAGTTGTGAAGATGGGGCAACAGACTTTGAATGCCCATATGAATAAAATCGATCTTGTTTCGGTGCCATTAGAGATAGTACATGTAAAGAATCATTAGTACTTGAAAGAGCAAACAAAACAAGCAAAAATGATACAAAATACACATAAGATCAAAATTGTAATGACATCTATGTAGTAGCAGTGAAACACGACGGACCAAAATTTGATACGCTCAAACATCCTTCTCAAATAAGGAGTAAAGCGGTCGTATCAAGCAAAGAACCCAACTAATGAGGTTTGTATCGATCCCACCAGGAAAATAGTTCAGACATAAGATAATTCTATTATTACTATTATTTAGTCAACTATTTCCCTAGAAAACAAAAGACAAAAAGGGGGCTTTGATTTCTAAATTAATTAAAATAATAAATAAATTTAAGTAAAAAACTAATAGATTCAAATCTCGGAGCATAATAAATTAATAAAAGTAACTAGCGATTAAGTGTTACCCAAAGGTTCCGAACATGATAATTCTAACAATAAAAATTCTCTCCTAGTATCTTGCATGTAAAGTGATAAGTTATGTATCTCTAAGTCCTTAGTCCCGCATCTAGAAAATTTCACTCTACACCTTGGTCCAGCTACGTGTATTTCTATACTAACCCTTACCTTTACCTCTTATTAAGCATTGTATTCGATATTTGACTAAGTTATTACCTCGTAACAACCGACACTAGCCTATTAGATAGTGTACACTAAATTTATGTTGATATTTATTTTCCTATTATGTACCTTCTTGGTCCATCAATTAGCATTAAGGCGAGTTCTAAAGTTGGACATTCATTAAAAAGACTTCTAAATGAAAGATTTATCAATACATGCAAGACATTAATCTAGAATTTCTATTTTAGTTAGATTTTACCTCGTTATTTACACATGGTTCCCAGAATCCTAGTTATGGAGTTTAGTTACCCATGGTCATAATCACACTATTCATATATTTAATATAAGTATTCATGCACTTACTTTAATAAGAAAGAATAAAATTCAGAAATTCACTTGATTAATCAACAGAATCACCAACAATCAATTCCAAAAAAAGTTTATCAATTACTGAAATTAATCCTATAATACTTGAACAAGCGAACTTAAGATTATCGAAAAGAATAACTATTGAGAAGTCTAACCCCCAAAATGAGGTTTTTCAAACTATTTATAATTAAAACAAAAACATAATAAAAAAGGATTCAAATTACTGAAAATCTATCCAAACGCGTCTGAGTCCATGGACCTCGTGACGGGCCGTAGTGGTCACGATGGGCCGTCATTGACTCCGTCGTCCCATACTTCACAATTTCTTCTGTTGCATTTTTCATTACCCTGAACGAACAGGTATGACGTACCATACCAATCATGAAAATCCGTCGAGGGTCTCCATTCCATAATACTTTACCTTTTTGTAATTTGGGTAGTAGAACTACTCTCTGATCATTACGACGAACAAACAGGAAGGACCGTTGATATACCGTGGTTTCACGGTATAATTAATACTTTTTCCTTAAGTTTAGTGTGTCCGAAAGCCTTGTTTGTGCTAATTTTGATATAAGTTTCTCTTTATTTTGCAGGAAATCTGTCCAAAGCTGAATGCGGAGATTTTGAGTGAAAATTGCAGAAGTGACCACCTACGGAGCTTATGAAGGTACGTCGTGCTTGTGACGGTCCGTAGGTGGCAGGGTAGAGAAGCAGCTGAAGGAAGATGGGGAAGTCCGACCAAGTGTGGGATTACGAAGCTTGTGACGGTCCGTCATGGCTATGACGATCCGTTCTGCAGGTTCATCGTGAAGATCAGAGAAGTGATCCCAGTACCCAGATTCCAAGAGTTGAAGTATTTTGAAACAAGACCCTCGACGGACCGTTGTGCTATGACGGTCCGTCACACTTGCCGTCGAGGGGAATGAAGAAAGCAACAGAAGAATTGCACCAAGTATGGTACGACGGAGTCCACGACGGTCCGTCATGACCACGACGGTCCGTCGTGTGGTCCGTCGACCCAGCCGCATTTTGGAAGATTTTCAGTAATTAGAATCCTTATTTAATTAGGTTTTTTATTTTTTTTATACATAGTTCGAAAAACCTCGTTTTAAAGGTTAGACTCTATGAGATTAAACATCATAGTATTAGACTTTGTGTTTTTAGTGTTTGATTGTTAGAGATTCTTACAGGTGAGTTTTTAATGATTGATCAAGCAAATTTTTGGACTTTATTCTTTCTCATTGAAGTAAGTACATGAATTCTCGTTTAACATATTTGAATATTGTGTTTATGGCTATGAGGAACTAAAATCCATAACTAGGGTTGTGGGAAGCACAGGCAAAAAATGAGATAAACCCTAGCTAAAATACAAATTCTAGAATAGTGTCTTGCATGTATTAATAATTCTTTCGCTTAGAAGTCTTTTTAACGGATGATCAATGTTAGAACTCACCTTAATGCTACTTGCCGGACCAAGGAGGTAGATAATAGGAAAATAATTATTAACATAGATTTAGTGTATACTATCTAATAGGCTAATATTGATTGGTACGAGGTAATAACTTAGTCAAATATCAAATACGATGCTTAATATGAGGTAAGGATAAGGGTTAGGAAAGCAACACACATAGCCGGACCAAGGTGCGGAGTGAGATTTTCTACATGCCGGACCATGGGTTTAGAAATACATAACTTATCACTTTGCATGCAAGATACTAGAAAAGAATTTTTATAGTTAGAATTATCAAGTTATGAACCTGTGGGGAACACGTAAACCCTAGTTACTTTAATTAATTAATTAAAATCCAACATTAAAAGCTATTAAGTGTCTCTGTCAAGTTCGTTAGTTATTTTTACTTATTGGGAAACAAACACCCCCCTTTTTATGCTTTTACTTTCTAAGGAAGTCATCAACCGAACAGTAGTAATAACAAGTTGAAGTTAAGTCTAGACTATTTTCCTCGTGTGAACGATCCCAACCTCACTAGTTGGGTTATTTACTTGACACGACCGCTTTACTTCTCATTTGAGAAGTAAGTTTTAGCATATCAAATTTTGGCGCCGCTGCCGGGGAATTTATCTTTTAGATTAACTTGAACTTCTTACTATAGTTTAGTTGATATTTTCTTGATTTTACTTTGTTTTATTGTTTTTGATTACTTTTTAGAACTATCCTCCTTGTATGCCAAATTCACGGAGAGGAAGAGAACCGTTGTTTCCCTATGATCACGAGCTAGAGCGTACAGTGCGAAACATGAATCGTAATTTGGGAATCAATGATGAGGATCCAAAACAGAACATCCCAGCTCCGGCTGACGTTCATGGTCAGATGTTACCCGATGCTCCGTGTCAATATCAACAGAGGGGACAGAATCCTGCTCCACGGCCCCAAGCATACTACAGAGGCTATGATAACATAGCAGATTCGGATGGGCCACTGGCTTTGCCTCCTCTACCCACAGGCCACACTTTTGTGGTAACTAGTAGTGTGATGCAAATGCTCACTGCCAGAGGTTTGTTTTCAGGGCTACCTTCTGAGGATCCACATGCCCATATAGCTAAGGTAAGGGAAGTGTGTAAAAGTTGTGTGGGGAGGCCTGATTTGGATCTAGATGTAATAGGTCTCAGAGTGTTTCCTCTCTCACTGACGGGAGAGGCTGCTATGTGGTTTACTGAGCTCCCATACAACTCCATTTTCACTTGGAACCAACTACGGGATGTCTTCTTAGCACGCTACTATCCGGTCTCCATGAAATTAAACCACAAAGACAGGATGAATAACTTTGTGGCACTACCAGGAGAGTCAGTTAGTAGTTCTTGGGATAGATTCACCTCATTCTTGAGAAGTGTCCCAAATCACCGTATTGATGATGTGTCACTGAAGGAATACTTCTAACGGGGACAGGATGATAACAATAAAGCGGTCTTGGACACTATAGCAGGTGGATCTTATGGAGAATGCCCTTATGCTGAGATTGCTGAGAAATTAGAGAAAATCTCAAGTAACCACAAAGCTTGGAGTCCTAGGAAGTCCGATATAGGGAGAAACACCTTCGCAGTGCACTCCACTCACAACCCAGCCACAAATGATAGTCGTGAAGAAATGGCTCAGATGAGAACTGAGCTTGGGTTTGTACTAAAACATGTCACTGGGGTTGCAGAAATGGTTAATGCAGTAAACTACTTGGCTAAACCACCACCTCCAATCGATGAGTGTTATTATGCGGAGGACACCTATGCAGAAAATGAGCAGATGGGGGGCTTCCGACCAAGCGCCCAAGGCGCAAATCAGGATAATTGGCGCCAAGTTCAAGGGAACCAAGGTCGGAACTATGGTAATTACAACCGTGAGGGTCATTATGTCCGAGATGGTAACCACGACAACAACTTCAACAGGGGTAACTACAGTAACAGAAACGATAGGAATGGGCCCTATGTCCCTCCCCAAAATCGTGAAGTTACTCCTAGGGATGGTGGAGATAGTATTACAAGAGTAGAGGATATGTTGCACAAAATGATGAGGAGATTTGATGCTAGTGATGAGCACATCAAAGAGTTAAGGGGTAACTTAGCTAGTATTGGGCAAAAAGTTGATACACATGCAATTTTAATTAAGCAGATAGAGTTGCAAATAGTCCAATTATCTGCGACACTAAACACACAGCAACCGGGCACTCTTCCTAGCAACACTGTCCAAAATCCAAAGATTGATGCACACTGTATGACAATCACTACTCGGGGTGGTAAGCAAACCATTGACCCACCTATGCCATTTGCTGAGTAAAATGTGAGAAAGGATAATAATAATGGGGAGAAGGGTAGTGGTGAAACAGAGGAAAGTAATGGAAAATACACAGAATTACCTAAGAAAGTAATTCCCATGCCTAGGCCACCACCACCTTTCCCTCAGAGATTAGTGAAAAAGACCGAGGATGGTAAATACCGGCGCTTCATAACAATGTTAAAGCAGCTTTCTATCAATGTCCCTTTGGTAGAAGCTCTAGAACAAATGCCCGGTTATGCCAAATTTATGAAAGACCTGGTCACCAAGAAAAGATCGGTTACTTTTAAGGATGATGAAAGATTACAACATTGTAGTGCTATTGCTACAAGATCCTTAGTACAAAAGAAGAAGATCCGGGTGCATTCACTATACCTTGTACAGTTGGGTCATTACATTTTGCGAAAGCATTATGCAAGCATAAATTTCATGCCCCTCTCAATTTACAAGAAGTTTGTTTTGGGGGATCCAAAACCCACTGCGATGCGGCTACTGAAGGCTGATCGGACAGTGAAATGACCTGTAGGGATACTCCTTGATATGCTAGTAAAAGTGGAGTCATTCATCTTTCCGGCATATTTTATTATTCTTGATTGCGAGGTCGATTTTGAAGTGTCTATCATTCTTGGGAGGACATTCCTTACTACAGGTAGAGCCTTAGTTGATATGGAGAAGGGACAGATGACATTTCGGTTGAATAATGAAGAAGCGACCTTCAACATTTGTAGGACCATGAGGCAAAGTAGAGAGCTCCAATCGGTATCTGCCATATCCCACAAGGAAAAGATGAAGAAGGGGAATGAACAAAAAACTGCAAAACAAGAGTTTATGGTTGGAGACTTGGTGTTTGTAGATAGTTTTGGGTCACCTTGTCTTCCAGGCAAGTTCAAATCTAAATGGTCTGGCCCTTACTTGATTACCCAAGTATTACCTCATGGAGCTATTGAGTTAAAAGTCAAGGAGGGAGTGCGGTTTAAGAGGGATAGAGATAGAATAAAACTCTATTTTGGGCATAACGCATCGGGGAACGAAGCGATAAAGACACACCATCTTGATGAAGTCTGAGTAATCAAGTGGCCCCAGTCGTGCCGCGACATTAAATCAGGCGCTTGTTGGGAGTCAACCCAATACTTATCGTCTTTTTAATAATGGTAGCATTTTTTCTATTAATGAGTTTTAGATTTGCAGGCACATCACCAGGAAATTCTGCAGAAAACTACTCCGCAGTAGCCAGTGACGGACACAACGACGGATCGTTGCAAATTCAACGGACCGTCCTATGCATCCGCCACACCAGGTACGTATTTCTGTCATTTTTGAAATTAGGGCACACACGACGGAACCTACGACAGGACGTCGTAAGAACGACGGATCATCGTCGGAGAACCGTCACGCGATTAATGAAATCTACCCGACCCGACCCGGCTGGACCCTTTTCAAAATCTGACCGTTTATACTCCCCCCTCCATATTCTACCCCATTACTTCCTTATTCCCCTCATCTCACCTCTCTTTTCCACTTCCTCACTTCCCCTCAGTGATCATTGCTTCCAAAAACCACCTAAGCCTTATCATTATCATCTACTTGTCGGTGTTGCTACTGTCGGCGTCTTCCTTGCCAGAACCATTCTCCATTTGTCTTCTTCTCCATTTCCAAGGTATGTGTCTCTACATTTCTACTTATTTATCTTGCATTTTGGTTTTGTAGTTAGTATTAGCTTTGTTTTTAGTCGTATACTGTTTCCTTTATATGCTTACGTCTAAACCTAGGTTCAAAATGTTTGTATGTGCCATGCTTATAACCCTAGGCATAGATGATTTTGCTTTGGTAGTTTCTTAGGTCGTTGGGACAGACACATATAGGTCCACAACACTACACAACAATGTGGGTTCATCGGGAATGCGTAGGGTACCACCAGTTCTAACACTGCTACTTAGAACGAGACCCCGACGACGGCCCGTGTAACACACGACGGACCGTCGTAGGGTCCGTTGCACAAGATCTAGCACCCCTGCCCAACAACGCCTGTGACGGACCGTTGTCTTCACAACGTTCCGTCCTGCACGACCGTCATGATGGTCAGAGACCCCTCTTTCAGGGTTCTTTCTATATACATTGACTAAGTACAACACGACGGACCTCATGACGGTCTGTCGTATACACGATGAGCCGTCATCCATCCCATCGTGTGATACAGTTTCACAATCACTAACACACTATTTTAAATGTTTAATGTTGTACGGGCTTGCTTGTCCTGTTTGACATTACTCGTACTAATAGTGATCCTTTTCAGTTACTATCTACTATTGCACCCAAGCAAGACCGAGCCTACGCACGCGGACAATCCAAGTCTGTTGCCCCATCTGCACGCTTGATAATCGGGCTTGATGATGAGCGGGACCCTAAATATGTGCCCCCTGGCACTTCCGCACCATCCCGTGCTGTACGTGCCCCCAGAGCCACACTCAAGACGGTGGCGTCCGGTGTAGTCACTACCTCCTAGTCTGATGAGGAGCGCACACAGACCGGCATACCCTCTGGGTCAGCCACAAACGAGGAAGGAGCGTCTGGCTCCATAGGAGTATCCTGGTCCGAGGAAGCTTCAGGATCTGCTGAGGTTCCCGCACCCGCCACTGCTGCAGCGTCGGCCTCGTCTGATGAGGCTGACAGTTCAGACTCCACATCCGGCACACCAGCCCAGGTCCCCACCCCAGCCTTTGACCAGCCAAACCGGTGGTGTGTCAAAGGCTATTTTCAAGTTTACTCCGACGCAAAATTCCTTACTGATAAAGGGGTAATGACTCGGACACTCACCTTGGAGTGGCGGGTACTTACTCGTAGTCTCACATCGATGCTGTAGATCCACAACATATTCACTAGGCATCGCTTAGAGTGGACAGCCCGTCTGTTGGGACGATACAACGAGGAAGTAGTCCGAGAGTTCTACGCATCCTACGTAGCGACTCTACGATCACAGATCAATAAGCGGGCTGCTCCCACTAAAAAGGTTCCACTGGAGCAGGTTCGAGTCCGGGGCGTGCAGGTCGACATTTCCCTGCCAGCTATCCACCAGTTTCTATACGGTGAGAGTGCAGATGCTACGCGGACTCCCCACACTGCCGAGTTCGACTACCGCTGGCAAATAGTGAAGGATGGCTAGTTCTTGCGTGAGCAGGCACTCACAGAGACCACCAAGAGGTGGATGGCCCTGCATCTATCAGTCGACGGAGAGGGTGCAGATTGGGTCACTGAGCCGAAGGGGGCCATCAAGAAGGCCAACCTCATGTTCGTCGCAAAGTTCTTGTGGTTGCTCGTCCGTCACTGCCTTTCCCCCACAGCTCCTGATAACATCGTCACTTGGGATCGAGCAGTGTTGATAGCGGCAATGAGAGCCGGATTCGAGGTCGACATTGCATGGCTTCTCCAGGCAGTCATGCACGAGAGGGCATTCAAGGTCACCACTACCTACCACTTCCCGTGTATGATTTTTTCCCTTTGCAGGACCGTAGGTGTGCCCATATGGCACATAGATCAGTTCAAGACCCCGCAGGGCACCGTTGATGTCGACCTCATCAGAGACGAGGCCAATGAGTTGGCCCCATGTCGAGGGCCCCGTCTAGAGCTGCCACCACTTACTGATGATCTTGCGGATATGGTGGCCCAGGCCCGCACCGCTACACAAGCATCCACTGACACTACCCCGGTCGAGTCTATCCCATGTAGTAGCCTAGCCCCGAGCTCCTCTCGCATAGCCTCTCTACAGTTACCGGCCCCGCATGCTAGGGTCCAAAAACTTGAGGCACAAATGTCCATCCTTCGACATCATATCCAGCCGTGGATGCAGAAGTCTATTACGGAGTCTAAAGCGCGTATGGAGAGGAAGATGCAGCGGAAGATTGCTGAGATTCACCAGTGCCTCGATGCATTTTAGTTGAGAGTGTTAGCCCGCCCTGCCCCTCTAGTAGATGTGTCGACTCTTCAGGCTGCAGTCGACAGTCTTCGTGCAGACATTGACACGATCCTAGAGGCGAGAGTGTCGGAGCCTGTCGAGCCTGTTGAGGACACTGTATTGGCGGCCCTATTTGCTACATCAGATATTCCCCCACCTTTCCCTCGAGAGAGTGCCAAGAGGTGTAGGGGTCGATTAGAGGATGAGGAGCGAGCAAGGAATAAGGAGTTCCGACAGATGGAGGCCGCGAGGAGAGCCTCACTTGCTGAGGCGGAGGCACATCAGATCAGAGCATCGCAGATAGCGGCTGGGGCGTCTAGCTCCCGCACTGTAGAGACAGCAGGAGGTACTAGTGATGGTGCGGTTGTTGCTGAGGACATCACTGAGGGTGTCCAGATTGCTATGGACACCATTGAGGGTGTCCAGATTGAAGAGGATGTGGGTTCTGGGAAACCAGACCCACCAGCTTGTTGATCGACGGCGCTATGTGCCACATGTTTGCTTCACCTACCCCTCTAATCTTTAGATTTTTTTATGCATTGGGGACAATTTCATGCTTTCTTGTTGGGGGTAGGGTAAATGGAAAGTGAGTGTTAGGGTGAAGTCTGAGTAGCCCAACTCACTATCCTCTTTTGGGGTTTTCATGCCTGTGTTATTTTTCCCCAAAAGAATGATTACTTTTTCTATTGAACCGGCACGTTATATCTTTTGTACATAGTTTAACTCTGAAGCATGATGGCTAAAATGATATCCCGATAAAACTAGAAAATGTTGCATGACTAGGCGTAGTAACTGATAATTGTGTGGCTCTAAACATGAAATAGAGTTACACCATTACATTACCCTAAAGCTTCAAGTCAAACTAGGTGTCTGATAATCTGATATAGTGATGAGATGTCAAGTGAGTGTGAGGAAAGTTTAATAGTCCACTATTTTTACTAAGCTAGAACTTGCCTGGTTAGTCCTGCTAAAAGTAAGCTGTAACAGACAATTAGGAAAGGATCATAGGACCTTATTCAATATAGCCCATTTCTAGCCTAAATAAAAGAAACCAAATGAAAGTTATCCTTCTTTGAACCAAATAATTTGAGCGTAAAGTTAGACCTTTCTTTTTCACCCCAACTGATCTTTTCTGGGAACAATATGTTGGCCCTGGTCCCTCCTTGGACATATGCACCTCAGCTTATGCCAAAAGCATAAGTTGAGGGTGGCTAATGTATAAACAACCTTAGTTATGGCCCTGACCCGACTTTGGGAATTGTGTACCTCAACTTATGGCAAAGCCATGAGTTGAGGGTGGCTGTTTTGAGGAATGCTCTGGAAAGTGGGGTTGAAAGAACAAAGAGAGAGAAAGAACAAAACTAAAGTGACTCAAGAACTCGTTGAAAGAAAAAAAAAGAGAAATATTCAAGAATTACAAACAAGAAAAGAAAAGAGTTACTAACACAAATGAAGAAAGAAGGGAAACAACAAGGTGAAAGAATAGGAGAAACTGGGCAAGATAAAGTGATAGAAAGTGGAAGGTTTAACCGATATGTCAAGGAGGGCAAAAAGTCACTAAAATATACCTAAATATACCCTACCTGACTCTGAGCCTACGTTACAAAAAAAAAAGTCCTATCGTGATCCTAAGTGTTGTATACTGAACTTAAGGCAGTGAAAATAAGGACAAGCTTATGGCAATAGGTATGAATGAGTGTGACTTTGTTCTGAGAGCGAGTGTTGAAATGTAATCCTTATACTAAAACTGAAATCATTGTGTGAAAACTGAGGATTTTGTTCTAAAGTGAGGACACTAGTTGCAATACCATAATTGTTAGCACCGCGGTGAGAAATTGAAGAGGATAGGTGTTAGTGCATGTTAACTTTGTGTCATGTTCGAATCCCATAAAATTTATGCCTAATAGTGATAGCATGCATATATTTGATAAGATTAATTGGGATTGATAGCCAAATGATTGCAAAGGATAAAATATGAATACTATTGTACGAAGATTGTGTAGTGAGTCATAGTGCGTCGCTTGAGGACAAACAACGAATTTAAGTTGAGAGTGTTGATATACCGTGGTTTCACGGTATAATTAATACTTTTTCCTTAAGTTTAGTGTGTCCAAAATCCTTGTTGGTGCTAATTTTGATATAAGTTTCTCTTTGTTTTGTAGGAAATCTTTCCAAAGCTAAATGCGGAGATTTTGAGCGAAAATTGCAGAATAGACCACCTACGGAGCTTATGACGGTCTGTAGGTGGCAGCGTAAAGAAGCTGCTGAAGGAAGATGGGGAAGTCTGACCAAGTGTGGGATTATGAAGCTTGTGACGGTCCGTCATGGCTATGACGGTCCGTCCTGCAGGTTCATCGTGAAGATCAGAGAAGTGATCCTAGTACCCTGATTCCAAGAGTTGAAGTATTTTGAAACGAGACCCTCGACGGACCGTTGTGCCTATGACGGTCAATCACACTTGCCGTTGAGGGGAATGAAGAAAGCAGCAGAAGAATTGCACCAAGTATGAGACGACGGAGTTCACGACGGTCCGTCATGACCACGACGGTCCGTCGCGTGGTCCGTCGACCCAGCCGCGTTTTGGCAGATTTACAGTAATTAGAATCCTTGTTTAATTAGGTTTTTTAGTTTTTATAAATAGTTCAAAAAACCTCGTTTTTGAGGTTAGACTCTATGAGATTAAACATCATATTATTAGACTTTGTGTTTTGAGTGTTTGATTGTTAGAGATTCTTACAAGTGATTTTTTAGTGATTAATCAAGCAAATTTTTGGACTTTATTCTTTCTCATTGAAGTAAGTACTTGAATTCTCGTTTAACATATTTGAATATTGTGGTTATGGCTATGAGGAACTAAACTCCATAACTAGGGTTGTGGGAACCACAGGCAAATAATGAGATAAACCCTAGCTAAAATAACAATTCTAGAATAGTTTCTTGCATGTTTTAATAATTCTTTCGCTTAGAAGTCTTTTTAACGGATGATCAACGTTAGAACTCGCCTTAATGCTACTTGCCGGACCAAGGAGGTAGATAACAGGAAAAGAATTATTAACATAGATTTAGTTTATACTATCTAATAGGCTAGTATTGATTGGTACGAGGTAATAACTTAGTCAAATATCGAATACGATGCTTAATATGAGGTAAGGATAAGGGTTAGGAAAGGAACACACGTAGCCGGACCAAGGTTCAGAGTGAGATTTTCTAGATGCCGGACCAAGGATTTAGAAATACATAACTTATCACTTTGCATGCAAGATACTAGGAAAGAATTGTTGTACTTAGAATTATCAAGTTATGAACCTGTGGGGAACACGTAAACCCTAGTTACTTTGATTAATTTATTAAAACCCAACATTAAAAGCTGTTAAGTGTCTATGTCAAGTTCGTTAGTTATTTTTAGTTAATAGGAAATAAAACCCCCCCTTTTTATGCTTTTACTTTGTAAGGAAGTCATCAACCGAACAGTAGTAATAACAAGTTGAAGTTAAGTCTAGACTATTTTCCTCGTGGGAACGATCCCAACCTCACTAGTTGGGTTATTTACTTCACACGACCGCTTTACTTCTCATTTGAGAAGTAAGTTTGAGCGTATCAACCGTCGTGGCTATGACGGTCCGTCATGGACTTTTGTAATCCTACACTAGGTCTGATTATTATGCCACCTACAAACTGTCACATACTCGATGGAACGTCATAAGCTCCCTAGGTGATCTCTTCTACATTTTTCGCTCAAAACATTCACGTTCTTCTGTGGAAAGATTTTTTGCAAATAAGGAGAAATTTACAGAAAAATCAATACAAAAAAGCCTTTTGGACACATGCTAAACTTAAGGAAAAATCATTAAAAATATCATGAAACTACGGTATATCAATGGTAGTGCACATTCATGCCATGATCCTTCAACAACTCCAACTATCTGCGCTAAGGTAGATTTAACTCCTTCTGTGTGAGCACTGACTAGAGACTCTTATAATCCGTGAACATATCCACATGAACTCGTTACAGATAATGCCTCCATACCTTAAATCTACACAACACAACTTCCAACTCCAAGTCGTGAGTGGGATAATTCTTTTCATGAACCCTGAGCTGTCTGGATGAAAAGGCTATCACCTTACCAACCTGCATAAGAAGACATCCTAAACCAACCCTAGATGCATCAAAATAGACAGTGTAACTCTCACCACTCTACGGCAGAGTATGCACCGGGGATGAAGTGAGTCTGCCTTTGAGCTCCTGGAAATTCTTCTCAAAAGTTTACGTCCATTCAAAATTGGCTTTCTTCTTTGTTAATGTTGTCAGTAAGGAAACAATAGAAGAAAAGCCCTCCACAAACATGCGGTAGTAACCAGCCAATCCTAGAAAGGTACAGACCCAGGATGGTCAATGATCAGTCTTCATGGGGTCCACCTCTACACCTTGATCGGACACAACATGACCCAGGATGGTCACTGATCTTATCCAGAATTCACACTTGCTGAATTTGGTATACAATTGATGTCGTCTAAGTAACTGCAAGGTGAATCATAAATGTTGTTCATGTGCTTCCTAAGTCATATAGTAGATGAGAATGTCATCAATGAATACTATGACGAAAGAATCAAGGTATTCATGGATAAATATGATCATGACATCCATAAATGCAGTAGGTCTATTCATGAGACCAAATGACATAACCAAGAACTCATAATGATCATAACTGGTACAAAAGGCTGTCTTTGGGACATATCCCTCCATACCCCTAAGGTGATGATACCCTGAATGAAGATCAATCTTAGAGAAGAAACTAGACCCTTGGAGCTTATCCAAAAAATCACCTATTCTAGGAAGTGGATACTTATTCTTTACAGTGACTATGTTGAGTTGTTGATAATCGATACACATTCTAAGGGTCTGACCTTTCTTCTTACAAACAAGACTGGAGCACCCCACGGGGATATGCTCCTAAATGAAACCCTTATCAGTGAGATCTTTTAAGTGCAGCTTTAACTCTTTGAGTTATGTTGGATCCACCCTATAAGGAGGTATCAAGATTTGTTTAGTATCGGGTTCTAAGTCGATACCAAAGTCAATATCTCAAAGGGGAGGGACTCCAAGCAAATCTTCAGGAAACACATCTACGAACTCATTAGCTACAGACAATGAGTGTATGGAAGGAATGTCATGATCTAAATCATTAACACTCAGAAGATGACACAGTAACCTCTTGGACATAATTTTATTGGCCTTAAGATTTGAAAAAAAGGGATTAGGATGAATCGAATTGTACCCCTCCCACACTAACTCTTCCTCATCAGAGAATTGAAATCTCACCACTCTACTACGACAATCAAAGAAAACATTAAAACTATGAAGTCAGGCCAAGCCAAGAATAATAATAAAATCATGCATGGGTAATTCAATGAAGTTTGCAAACATAGTATTACCACTTGCAACTATTGGGCAATCATTGGATAACCTATAAGTTCTTACATTTTCGCCTTAAGACGTCTAACCACTATAGATCATGCAGAACTTTAGGTAGTATTTCAAAACTAAGGGCAACCAGAGGAGTCCTAAAGGAAAGACTAGACCCTAGATCAAATAAAGGATAAACAAAAGTTTAAAATACATGTAGCATACCTGTGACCACATCAACACACTTCTCGTGTTCTTCTCTTCCCTTAAGGGCATAGAATTTTTTCCTCTTGGGAGGCTCGGCTGCTGCTGCACTCTGTGGGTTAGGCCTAGGCTGAGCATTGCCTCCAGCCTGATCTCTATTCTGTAAATCGTCTTTGACTATGTGTCCACTCTTACAACAACCGAAACAAGCATTAGTGCCCTGTCTCCACTCTCCATTGTGAGCATGACCACACTTAGCACATTTCTTCTTAGGACGCTGCATTTGACCTCCATTGCCCCTCTTGGGTTAAGATTTTCCTCCTCTAGGTTTTGTACTCCTCTTAGAGCTAGAATTACCAGAACTATGTGGCCCTTTCATTAACTTAAGCTGCTCACGGACGTCAAAATTTTTTCTGTGGCCTCCATGGCTTGGACCTGCCTGATCTTGAGGCCTAGGCCTCCTAACATCAAGAGCACCGCTATTTCTTTTGCTGTCCTCTACTTGATTGACATGAACCATCAACCTTGAAAGATCCATATTATTATTGATCATCGCAGATCGACACTCCTCCTCTAGGTATTGATTTATTCCTGTGAGGAACTTGCTCATCTCATCCCTACTTTTAGAAACTAGGGAAGTAGCATAACTGGTTGATTTCAACAAAGTTCAGTATTCTCCCCATTCTTGATATTAAATACTAGGGAAAGTACATACCTTGATAGCTTAACAAACTTCAGGAAATACTTCATGACCGTTAACGATCCTTGTTTACGGTTGGTGAACTCCTCAACCTTGGCCTCCTCATCTCTCTGGGGATGAATCTCTCAAGAAATGCTGTCTTGAACAACTCCCATGTTACTTGCAGTCCACCTAAGACACGGATATCTTGCCACATTTTGCACCAAGTCTGTTGATACGCTCAAATTTACTTCTCAAATAAGAAATAAATCGCTCATATCAAGTAAAGAACCAAATTAACGAGGTTGGGATCGTTCCCACGAGGAAAATAGTTCAGACTTAAATTCAATCTATTATTACAGCTATTTAGTCAATTATTTCCTTGGAAAATAGATAGCTAAATTAAAGGAGACAACTATAGCTTCAAATGTTGGAGTTTCATAAATTAACTAAAGTAACTAGGGTTTACGTGTTCCCTACAGGTTTATAACTTCATAATTCTAACTACAACAATTCTTTCCTATTACATTGAATGCAAAGGGATATGTTATGTATTTCTAAATCATTGGTCCGGCCTCTAGAAAATTTTAGTCCACATTTTTGTCCGGCTATGTGTGTTGCTATACTAACCCTTACCTTTATCTCATATTAAGCATCACATTTGATATTTGACTAAGTTATTACCTCATACCAATCAATACTAGCCTATTCAATAGTATACACTAAATAAATGTTGACAATTGTTTTCCTATTATCTGCCTCCTTGGTTCGCCAAGTAGCATTAAGGCGAGTTCAAACGTTGGCCATCCGTTAAAAAGACTTCTAAGCGAAAGAATTGTCAATACATGCAAGACACTATTCTAGAATTGTTATTTTGGTTAGGTTTTACCTCGTTATTTACCTATGGATCCCACAACCCTAGTTATGGAGTCTAGTTACCCATAGACATAATCACAGTATTCAAATATGTAATATAAGAATTCATGCACTTACTTCTACGAGAAAGAATAAAGTCAAAATTTTGACTTGATTAATCAACAAAAATAACCAACAATCAATTACTGCAGTAAATAGAAGACTAAAGATTCTCCAAAACTGTAATACTAATCACCAAGTCTAATCCACAAAAGTAGATCAAATAACCAAGAGTCTCGGAAAGAGTCAAAAAAATAATCAAGAGTGTAACCCCAAAAACGTGGTTTTTTAACTATTTATAAAAAATAAAACCTAATTAAATAAGGACTCTATTTGCTGGAAATCATTCAAAACGCGGCTGGGTCGACAGACCTCGTGACGGATCGTCGTGGTCAGGACATGCCGTCACAGATTTCGTCATCCCATACTTGTGCAATTTCTTCTGCTGCTATCTTCATTACCCTCAACGGCAGGTATGACGGATCGTCACAGGCATAACTGTCCGTCGAGGGTCTCCATTCCAAAACACTTGAACTCATGGAATTTGGGTACTTGGACTACTTCTCTTATCTTCATGATGAACAAGTAGGACATACCTTAATGGCTACGACGGTACATCACGCACTCCGTAACCACACACTTGGTCAGAATTTCCCATGATTCATTAGCAGCTTCACTACGATGCCACCTACGGACCATCACGAGCTCCGCAGGTGGTACTTTTCTGTATTTCTTGCTCAAAAACCTCAGCATTCATCTTTTAGAACCATTTCCGGCAAATAAAGAGAAACTTACATAAAAATTAGTATAAAAAGGCTTTTGGACACACTAAACATAAGGAAAAAGTATTAAAAATACCGTGAAACCACGGTATATCAATACCCTCTACTTAAATTCGTTATTTGTCCTCATGCGATGCACTATTAGTCAATACAAAATCTTTGTACAATAGTATCCATGTTTTATCTTTCGCAATCATTTGGCTATCAATCCCGATCAGTCTCATCATGTTGATGCATGCTATAACTATTAGGCTTGAATTATGTTGAATCAGACCATGACAAAGACTCACCATGCACTAACACCTATCAACATCAATTTCTCACCGAGATGATTATATTTCCGGTATTGCAACTAGTGTCCTCACTTCAAAAAATAATCCTCATTTTTCACACAATGATTTAGGTTCAAGTATAAGTATTATTTTTCAACACTAACTCTCATAACAAATTCACACTCATTCATACATATTGCCATAAGCTTGCCCTTATTTTCACTGATTTAAGTTCACTATACAACTCTTAGGATCACGATATGACTTTCTTAGCTTGTACAATAGGCTCAGGGTTAAGTTTGTATACTTATATATACTTAGTGACTTTTTGCCCTCCTTGACATATAGGCTAAACATACGATTGTTTTTGTTTTATTTTGCCCAATTTCTTATATTCTTTCAGCTTGCTATTTTCTCTTCTTTCTTAATTTCTATAAGTTACTCTTCTTTTCTTACTTGTATTTCTTGTATTTTTTTGTTTTATTTTTTGATTATTAATTTTTTTCACTTTTCTTTCAACTGATTGTTGAGTCACTTTACATTTGTTCTTTCTCACTCTTTGTTCTTTCAACCCCATTTTCTACAGCATTCCTCATAATATCAACCCTCAACTCATGTCTTTGCCATGAGTCAAAGAACACAATACCCAAAGTTGGTTCAGGGCAATAAATAGGGTTGTTTACTGCATTAGCCACCCTCAACTTTTTCTTTTGTCATAGCATGAGGTGCACATGTCAAAGGACGGACCAGGTCCAACACATTATTCTCAAAAAAAATCATTTGGAGTGAAAAAGAAAGTTCTAGTTTAAGCTCAAATCATTTGGATCAACGAAGGATTATTTTTTTGGTTTTCTTTTATTTAGGTAAAAAAATGGGCTACATTAAACAAGGGCTTATGATCCTTTACTAATTGTCTATTACAACTTACTTTTAGCAGGACTTACCGGGCAAGTTCTAGCTCAGTACAAATAGTGGACTATTCAAATCTTCCTCACACTCACTTTACATCTCATTACTCTACCAGATTATCAGACACCTATTTCAAATTTGAGACTTAAGATCATGCAGTGGTGTACCTCCATGTCATGCTTAGAGCCAAACATTTATCAATTACTATGCCTAGTCATTCATCATTTTCAGTTTTATTAGGATATCATTTTATCCATCATGCTTCAGAATAAAACTATGTACAAAAGATATAGACATGCCGGTTCAACAGAAAAAATAATCAGTCTCTTGGGGAAAAAGAACACAGGCAAGAAAAATCCAAAAGAGGATAGTGAATTGGGCTACTCAAACTTCACCCTAGAACTTACTTTCCATTTACCCCACCCCCAACAAAAACACATGTAGTTGTCCTTAATTCATAAATAAAATGAAATGCAAGAGTGGTAGGTGAAACAAACTTAGGGCGCAAAGCACCGACGATCTGCAAGTTTGTGGGTCCGGTTCCCCGTAACGCACTACCTCTGTATTAAGGACACCCTTATTAGTGTCCACAACATCGATAGCACTATCAACAGTTCCTCGCGCTATCTCTACATTTTTTGGAGCTAGATACCCCAATAGCTAACTCTACTGCCCTCATCTTACGGGCCTCCTCATCAGCAATCGAGGCTCTCCTCGCAGCCTCCATCTCACGGTGCTCCTTCTTCGGTGCTCGAGCCTCATCCTTCTCTCGACCCCTATGCCTCTTTACATGCTCTCGATGTGGAGGTGGTGGAATCTCCAAAGTGGGGAATAAGGCCGCCATTACTGTGTCTTCACCAGGCTTTGCAGAAGCGACCACAGACTCAGGCACCCTAGTCTCTAAGATCATATCGATGTCTGTGCGAACACTTTCGATCGCAGACTGAAGGGTCGACACATCCACCTGAGGGGCTGGTTGGTCTAACAACTGCAACACATAAGCGTCCAAGAGCTGATGAACCTCATCGATCTTCTGCTCTGTGTGCTGGACCATTCTCTGCTCCAAGCGCTCTTCTGCCTTACCAACGAACGCACTGTCCACTCCACTCAATGTCTGGTAAAGAGATTGTGGATCTCTGCCATAGTTCGGCAGACTTCCCGTAAGGACCCGCGGCTCAAATATAAGTGTCTGTGTCATGAATCTTTCGCCATTCAGAAACTTTGAATTGGTAGAGACTTGATACTGCCTGTTGACACACCACCGGAGAGATGGTCGGCAATCGGGGTGAGAGCACGAGTCAGTGAACCAGGTGTTGATTCCAAATAGTCAGCCTGAACAGACAAAGCATACTGGCTGCGCTGGCGGGTGCAGGGACCTCAGCAGATCCGGAGGATTCCTCCGACCACAAAAATCCTAAGGAGCCAGACCCTCCTTCTTCATTAGTAGATTACCCAGAAGGTGAACCGGTCAGTGTGCGCTACTCATCAGACTGGGAGGCAGTGACTATGTCGGACGCCAACTTTTTAGGTGTGTATCTGGTAGCACATGCAGCTTGGGATGGGGTTGAAGTTCATAGGGGCATGCACTCGGGGTCACGCTCATCATCAGAGCCAATGATATGGCGGGCAGGCGGGGTAACTGACTTCGATTGCCCACGTGCGTAGAATCGATCTTCTTTTGGTTCCATAAAAGATAGTACCTATAATGATTCATTATTAGCAATAAAAAGAGCAAACAATACAAGAAAAATGACACAAGATAAATTAAAGAGTTAAGATGTAATGACATTTCTATAGTAACAGTGAAATATGACGGACTAGGTGACTCCTCGTCGTGAGTACCACAGACCGTCATGGGGTCCGTCATGCCTTAGTTAAACTTTGTTTATGTGGGGAAACCTTAAGGAAAGTCTCTGACAAGTATGACGGTATATGAAGGATGGACCGTTGTGATTATGATGGTCCGTCGTCGATGTCCGTCATGGAAAACTTCAAAAAAAATGGAAACCCTTAGGAGAGGGGTCTCTCACTGTCATGACGGTTATGCACGACGGACCGTTGAGGGTATGACGATCCGTCGTAGGTTTTCGTCAGAGGATACTTGGAAAAAGCATGGAGTCCCTTAGGACAGGGGTCTCTAATCATCATAACGGTTATGCAGGAGACGGTCCGTCGAAGATGTCTGTTGGAGGACAATTAGAAAAAGTTAGAGACCTTGATGAATAGGGTCTCTTACCATCATGACGGCATGTGCAAGACAGACAATCGTGGGAATGACGCTCCCTCCCATGTGTCCGTTGGTGGACACTTGGAAAAAGTGAGAGACCCTTAGGAACGGGGTCTCTGACAACCAGAAAAATTTTTCAGGACGGACGGTCTTGGGAAAAACGGTCCATCGCATGTGTCCGTAGGAGGACACTTAGAAAATGTGAGAGACCCTTAGGAAAAGGCTATCTAACAACTAGAACGGTTTTGAAGGACGGACAGTCGTGGGAATGATGGTCCATTGCTTGTGTCTGTTGGAGGACAAATAGAAAAAGTGAGAGACCCTTTCGAACAGGGTCTTAGACAACAAGAACGGTTGTGCAGGATGGTCCGTCGTGGGAACGACGGTCCCTCGCATTTGTCCATTGATGGAAACTTTGAGAAAATTGGTCACTAGAGTATTAGGGATGTTAAAATTGACCCAATGACGGTCCGTCATGGGTAGGACGGTCTGTCATCAGGGTCTCGTTCTGTCATTCACCGACAGAACTAGGGATGCCCCATTTATCCCCTATGACCTAAATGGAATTGTTATTATTTTAACATAAATTTTTCTAACCCAAAATACCTAGTAAACTAGCAATGCTAATGCATTTATTTATAGGGTTTTAACAAGTCAAATTTAAAGATTCTCAACCTAGGTCAGACAGAATTTGTATTAAATAATGAACCCATCAAGAAGAACTAGGCTAGTACTAATTGATAAACAAAAATTCAAAGTAAATGGGTAGAAATCAGAGACACATATATCATAATTTGAGAAAAACAAGCGATAAGGTACTTGGTGATCAAGTAAAGAACCACACCGGCAGACTTCGACTAGTAGATAATGAATTAAAGGGATTTTGGGAATTTGGGAAAATGATTCGTTGTAAGAGAAGGGGGTTATGAAATTGGAAGTTGAAAAGGGAGGGAAATGGGAGGAAGAGGAAAGGAATGTTGTGAAATGAAGGGGATGGGGTTTTTTAATGTTAAGAATTTTAAAAAAATCCAAGGCTGGTTGGGTTGTGTACGCTTCATTAATGACGCCATGATTCCCTGACGACGATCCGTCACAGTTGAGACGGTCCATCATTGGTTCTGTCACGTGTGCCCTAGTTTTGAAGATAACAGAATGACGTACCTGGCACGACAGATTCATGCGACGGTCCTTCGCATGCATGACAGGGCGTCGATGTATCAGTTAGTGACTGCTGTAGAGTAATTTTCTGCAGAATTTTCTTGTGATGTGCCTGAAAATTTAAAACCCATTAATAGAAAATGCTACCATTACTAGAAAGAAAAAGTTTAAGTATAGTGTTGCCTTCCAACAAGCGCCTGATTTAATGTCGCGGCACGACTTAGGACACTTGATTACACAGACTTCATTATGATGGTATGCCTCGATCCCTTCATTCTCCGAATCAGCATGCCTGAAGTAGATTTTTATACGTTGTCCATTCAACTTGAACCGCTCACCCTCCTTAGTTTCTAACTCAACTGCTCCATGAGGGAATAGTTGTGTAACCATGTAAGAACCATTCCATTTGTACTTGATCTTGCCCGGAAACAAGCACAACCTAGAATTTAATTAAAGCACCAAATCCCCAACTATAAACTCTCATTTTTCAATTTTTTGGTGATGGTACTTCTTCATTTTTTTATTGTAGAGGGATCAACTTTCATAAGCTTTCAGGAAAAATTCATCAAGTTCATTCAACCAAGTTAACTGTTGTTCTGTAGCTTCGCTCCAATCCATTTTTAACTTCTTCATAGCCCAAATGGCTTTATGATCTAACTCAACCGGAAGATGACAATCTTTTCCATATACAATTTTGTATGGGTACATACCTATAGAAGTCTTATACGCTTTCCGGTAGGCCCGAAGAGCATCATCAAGCCTCTTTGACCAATCCGTTCTACTAGCGTTCACTATTTTTGACAATATCTGTTTGATCTCCCGATTTGACACTTCAACTTGCTCACTAGTTTGAGGGTGGTAAGTTGTTGACACATTATGGCGAACCCTATATTTCTCCAATAACACCTTGAACAATCGGTTGTAGAAGTTGGAGCCCCCATCACTAATAATTGCCCTTGGAGTGCCAAAACGAGAGAATATATTCTTTTTTAAGAATGCAGTGACACTCTTGCCTTCATTGTTTGCGAGGGCAATAGCTTCTACCCATTTATATACATAATCAACCGCTACTAGAATGTACTTCATTCCTTGAGGTCACACAAGGGTCCATAAAGTCAATACCCCAAACATCAAATAGCTCAATCACTAGAATGGGGTTAGATGGATCTCTTGCTTTCTTGAAATGCAGCCATCTCATTCGCATTGATCACATGGTTTAGCAAACTCATGAGCATCTTGATGAAGAGTTGGCCAATAGTAACCACGTTGTAATATCTTATAAGCGGTTCAAATACCATTGTGATGTCAACCAACGGGTGTGGAATGGCATGCTTCTAACACACTACACATCTCACATTATGGGACACAACGCCGAATAAGCCCTTCATCACAACTCATATATAAGTATAGTTCATCCTAAAAGAACTTCTTCACATCGTACATGAACTTTTTTCTTAGATGAAAGGACAAGTCCGAAGGAACAATATCATTTGCCATATAGTTCGCAAAATCAGCGAACCATGGATTCAAGTCTTGTGAAGCAGCCAATAGATGCTCATCGGGGAAAGTATCATCAATATCAGTCTTATGCCCTAATCCTCTCACAGATTTATCCTCTAAACTGTATAAGTGATCAGCAACTTGATTTTCAATTCCTTTTCTATCCATCACTTCAAAGTCAAATGTTTGTAGCAGTAATACCCAACGAATCAACCTAGGTTTCGCATCCTTCTTTGCATCAAATATCTCAATGCTGAATGATTTGTATGCACTATAACACTAGTACCTAGCAAATAGGAGCGAAATTTTTCAAAAGCAAAGACTACTGCAATGAGTTCTTGCTCAATGACTGTGTAGTTCTTCTGAACTTCATTTAGGAATTTACTAGCATAGTAAATGGGGTGAAGGATTTTGTTCTTTCTTTGTCCCAATACAACAACAAGAGTAACTCCACTAGCATCGCACATCACCTCAAATGGAATGTTTCAATCCGGAGAAATAATGAAAGGTGCAGACAACAATTTTTCTTTAGCTCGCCGAATGATTTAAGACAGGATTCATCAATATAAAATTTACAATTTTTCTCCTGCAGTTTGCACAATGGATGTGCAATCTTTGAAAATTCTTTGATGAATCTCCGGTAAAAACATGCGTGCCCAAGAAAGTTTCTCACACCTTTCACAGAGATAGGTGGGGGAAGTCTCTCTATTACCTTGACTTTAGCTCGATCAACCTCTATGCCCATTTCTGAAATGCGATAACTCAAAACAATACCTTCTTTCACCATGAAATGGCATTTTTCTAAATTTAGTACTAAATTACAGCCTTCACATCTCTTAAGGACCTCAGATAAATTGTTCAAACACCTCTCAAATGAATCACTAACCACAAAAAATCATCCATAAAAACTTATATAGTATCTTCCACCATGTCGGAAAATATCGACATCATTCATCTCCGAAATGTGGCGGGTGTTTTACACAACCAAAACAACATTCTTTTGAACACAAAGGTCCCTTATGGACAAGTGTAAGTGGTTCTTTATTGATATTCTTGTTCAATAGAAATCTAATTATACCCCGAATATCCATCAAGAAAACAGTACCGCCCTTTTCCGACAAGTCTATCAAACATTCGATCAATCAAGGGAATAGGAAAGTTGTCTTTTCAAGTCCATGCATTTAATCTGCAATAATTTATACACACCCTCCATCCACTAACCGGTCTCATAGGAACAAGTTCATTTTTCTCAATGGGGACCACATTCATTCCCCTTTTCATAGGTACACACTTAAAGGGGCGATCGGCTAGATTACTCCGGCATCGAACCACTTAATGTTTTCCTTATTCACGAACTCTTGTATAGGTGGATTTAAGCGTCTCTGGTGCTTAATACGTTTCTTATGATTAGGCATGAGTTGTATTTTATGAGAGAAAATACCAGGAGGGATGCCAATAATGTCCGCAATAGTCCACCCAATAGCTCATTTGAAACTTTTAGCACTTTCACCAAACTCTCAACTTGTTGTTCATTCAGGTCTGATACAATGATTAACGACAATGTGTCACAATTTCCTAAGAATTCATACCTGAGATGAGGTGGGAGAGCTTTTAGTTTTAACTTTGGGGCTTCCTTATAGATGGTTTCACCGGTGGGGACTCGCGATTTTTCAAATCTAACTCATATTTCTTCGGTTTAAACAGAACATCACCTCGATCAAGAGCCACGACTAATGACTCATACTCTTTAATGAAATTGCTATCAAAATTCATTATCACTACTGCTAATGCTTCTACACCTAGCCGTTCTTCTATTTCTGTCTTAGATGTCTCACCAAAGTGTGTAGGATATAGAAGATACCGAGTGGAGCTCACCACTCTACCTCATGGAGCTACAAATGTTAAAGGTCACTTCCTCATAGTTCAACCTAAATTTCATCAGCCCCTTTTCCATATCTAGTAAGGCTCTTCCCGTAGCAAGGAATGACCTCCCAAGAATAATGGGCACTTCACAATCAAGAATAACAAAATCTGCCTGAAATATGAACGACTACACTTTTACTAGCACATCGTGGAGTATGCCTATAGGCCTTTTTACTGTTCAATAAACCATCACTAGCCGCATTGCAGTGGGCTTTGAATCACCCTAATCCAACTTCTTGTAAATCAATAGGGGCATGAGATTTATGCTTGCACCCAGATTATATAATGCTTTCGCAAAATGTAATAGCATGATTGTACAAGGAATAGTGAACACACCCGAATCTTCTTTCTTTTGTACCAGAGATGTTGTAGCAAAAGCACTACAATGCTGCATTGTACCATCATCCTCACAAGTGACCGATATTTTCTTTATAACCATATCTTTCATGAACTTTGCGTAACCGAACATTTGTTCTAAAGCTTCTACCAAAGGGAAATTGATAGAAAGTTGCTTTGACATTGTTATAAAGTGTCGATATTTACCATCCTTGGTATTTTCACTAATCTTTGAGGAAATGGGGGGGTGGCCTAGGCATGTGAGTTACCTTTTTAGGCACTTCAACATCTTTTCCAGTGTTATCTTCTACTTCCCCATTAACCTCTACCACTTTATCAGTAATTTTTGTCACATTTTCTCATTAGACGGCATAGGTGGGTCAATGGTTTGCTTACCATCGCAAGTAGTGAATGCCATACAATGTCCATCATTTTTTGGATTTTGGATAGTGTTGCTAGAAAGAGTGCCCGGTTTCCGTGTGTTCACAGTTGCAAATAATTGGGACAATTGTAACTCAAGTTGATTAATCGATATTGCATGTGTATCAAATTTTTGCCAAGAATCTGCTAAATCATTCCTCAACTATTTATTGTGCTAATCACTAGCATTGAACATCCTCATTATTTTATCAACATATGCTCAACTTGCGCCATACTACCTCCACCATCCCTAGGATTAACTTTGCAATTTTGAGGAGGAACATAGGGCCCATTCTTATCATTTTTATTACCATAGTTACCCTTGTTGAAGTTGTTGTCGCGGTTGTAGTTTCTCTCTCAGACATAATGACCATTAAAGTTATATTTACCATAGATCCTAACTTCGTTCCCTTGACGTTGACGCAAATTCTCCTTATTAGAGCCTTGGGCACTCGGTCGTAGAACCCCCTTTCTGCTTATTTACCGCATAGGAATCCTCCTCATAATAGCACTCATCATTTTGTGGCGGTGGTTTCGATAAGTAATTGACTATATTTATCTTTTCTCCACCCCCTGTGACATGTTTTAACACCAAAGCTGAGTTCTCATCTGAGCCATCTCTTCGTTAATCTCATCTGTGGCCGGAATGTGACTTGATTGCACTGCGAAAGTAGTTATCCCTGTATCTGACTTCCTAGTACTCCAAACTTTATTGTTTTGGAAGATTTTCTCTAACTTTTTAACAATCTCTGTATAATGAAACTCCCCATAAGAACCACCCGCGATAGTATCCAACACCGCTTTATTATTATAATCCTGTCCCCGATAGAAGTAATCCTTCAGTGACTCATCATCTATGCGGTGATTTGGGATGCTTCTCATAAACAAGTTGAATCTATCCCGTGAACTACTTACTGACTCTCCTGGTAGTGCCACAAAGTTGATTGCTCGGTCTTTGTGGTTTAGTTTCTTGGAGACAGCGTAGTGGCGTGCTAAGAAAATGTCCCTTAGTTGGTTGCAAGTGAAAATTCAGTTGTATGGGAGCTCAATGAACCAAATAGTTGTCTCTTACATCAGTGAGAGAGGAAACACTCGTAGCCCTATTACATCCAACTGCAAGACAGGCCTCCATACAAAACTTTTACACACTACCCTTACCTTAGCTCTATTGGCATGTGGATCCTCAGAAGGTAGCCCTGAAAAACAAACCTCTGGCAGTGAGCATTTGAATCAAGCTACTATTTACCATAAAGGTGTCTAGGTGGTAAAGGGGGCAAGACAAGTGGCCCATCGGAGTCTTCTATATTGTCACAGCCTCTTTAGTATTCTTGGGGCCGTGGAGCGGTATTTTTTCCCCTTTGTTGGTTATCACCCGGAACATCAGGTAACAACTGACCATGAACATCAACCAAAGTTGGGATGTTCTTGTTTGGATCATCATTATTAATTCCCAAGTTTAGATTCATGTTACGTAGTGTTTGCTTAAATTTGTGATAGTAGGGAAAGAAGGGTTCTCTTCTGCTCCGTGTATTAGGCATACATTGAAGATGGTTCTCCAATAGTCAAAAGAAACAAACAAAGTAAAATTAAGAAAATATCGACTAAACTATAGTAATAAGTTTATGTTAATCGAAAAGTTACTTTCCCCGGCAGCGGTGCCAAAATTTGATACGCTCAAACTTACTTCTACAATAAGAAGTAAAGCGTACGTATCAAGTAAAGAGCCCAACTAATTAGGTTGGGATAGTTCCCACGAGGAAAATAGTTCAGACTTAACTTCAATCTATTATTACTACTATTTAGTCAATTATTTTCCTTGAAATAAAAGACAAAAAAATGAGGTTTTTAGTTCTAAATGAATGAAAATAACTAACTAAATTAAAGGAGACAACTACCAACTTCAAATGTTGGATTTTAAGCAATTTATCAAAGTAACTAGGATTTATGTGTTCCCCATAGGTTCATAACTTGATAATTCTAACAATAACAATTCTTTCCTAGTAACTTGCATGCAAAGTGATAAGTTATGTATTTCTAAATCCTTGGTCTGGCATCTAGAAAATTTCACTCCTCACCTTGGTCCAGCTATGTGTGTTGCTATACTAATCCTTACCTTTACCTCATATTAAGTATCGCATTTGATATTTGACTAAGTTATTACATCGTACCAATCAATACTAGTCTATTAGATAGTATACATTAAATATATGTTGACAATTCTTTTCCTATTATCTAGCTCCTTGGTCCGGCACGTAGCATTAAGGCGAGTTCTAACATTGGCCATCCGTTAAAAAGACTTCTAAGCCAAAGAATTATCCATATATTCAAGACACTATTCTAGAATTGTTATTTCGCCTATGGTTCCCACAACCCTAGTTATAGAGTTTAGTTACCCATAGTCATAATCACAATATTCAAATATTTAATATAACAATTAATGCACTTACTTCAATGAGAAAGAATAAAATCCAAAAGTTCACTTGATTAATCAACAAAAATCACCAACAATAAATTCTTCCAATTAATTGAAGACTAAATATTCTCACAAAGTGTAATACTAATCACCAAGTCTAATCCACAAAAGAAGCTCAAATAACCAAGAGTCTCAGAAAGAGTCTAAAAAATCATCAAGAGTCTAATCCCAAAAATGAGGTTTTTCGAACTATTTATAAAAAAATAAAACCTAATTAAATAAGGACTCTATTTGCTGGAAATCTTTCAAAACGTGGCTGGGTCGACGGACCTCGCGACGAATCTTCGTGGTCACGATAGGCCGTGATGGTTTCCGGCATACCGTACATGTGCAATTTCTTGTGCTGCTCTCTTCATTACCCTTGGAGGAAGGTACGACGAATCATCACATGAACAACGCTCCGTCGAGGGTCTCCGTTCCAAAATACTTGAACTCTAAGAATTTGGGTACTGGGACTACATCTCTAATCTTCATGACGAACCAGCAGGACGGACTGTCATGGTTACGACGGTCCGTCACGCACTCCGTAACCCCACAGTTTGTTAGAACTCCCCATCTTTCTTTGGCAGTTGCACTATGTTACCACCTATAGACTCTCACGAGCTCCGTAGGTGGTACTTTTATGTATTTCTTACTCAAAAACCTCTTCATTCATCATTTAGAAAGATTTCCTTCAAATAAATAGAAACTTACATAAAAATTAGTACAAAATGCATTTTAGACATAATAAACATAAGGAAAAAGTATTAAAAAAACCGTGAAACCACGGTATATCATCTGTGCAACATCCTTCAGCTGGTAGGAAGCTAGCTCATCTTTCTCAATATCAGTGGCCCCTATATCCACCAGAATCTTATGAACTTCGTCAACAAACTCTTGAGGACCTCTGATGTCTTAGCCCCTGTTAATATAGGAGGATTTTTCCGCATGAAATCTCGTAGTATATCAGCCATTCAGTGAACCGGTGGGTTCTCCCTCTGAACATCCTGCCGGTTGACTTGGGCAGTCATAGCCTGAGCCTCTATCGTAATGGCCTGTGCCATCTGAGCCAGAGATGCCCTCACCTCAACATCAGTCAACCCAGCTGGAGCCTGGGGTGGATTCTGATTACCCCTAGCAACTGCTCCTTTCCTTTCTCAGGCCATTAGTTTCCAAGGGTTCATTCTTTGAACACAATAAGGATTGATGTTAGACATGTTCATAACAGAAAGAACTCGGACATTAGGAGAAGCACAATAAGATTAGAAGAAGTGAAATTTTTCCTACGCATCATGCAGTCTTGATCCAGGATAGTGGTGCACTTCAGTACTATGACATAGAAACTACTAAATTTGGTTGATGTGAACTCATTCTTCTCAGAATTTAACATTATGCTCTGACACCAATTTTGTCACGACCGGACAAGACCGGCGTCGTTAACCTCTTAGAGGTCGCATAATAGCCTACATGCGTTATTTATAACTCACCTAGATTAATATTAGCTTAATATTTGAAAACTTTTTATCTTTAACATACTTGCTAAATATTCTTAATATTTCATAATCGTTCATCATCAATTATCTAAGAATAAAGAGATAAGTAACTGAAATAAATTGTTCATTTAGTATTATTGTATAATGGCCAAAATGGCATCTGTACAAAGTCTGAACCAAAAAAGGAATGAAACACTAGTGGAACATGCTCCACTAGCTCAACTCTAAAGCTACGCTAGAATGTAAAAAAGTAGAATCCTCGAAAGCGTTAGGACGTATTAAACTTCAGATATGAATGCTGACGTCCGGATATTTGCAATAATGAACTTGTAGTTTATCGCCCTCATGTGCCTGCACCTAAAACTGTGTAGATATATAGGGTCAGTAGCCACTTAAACTGAGTATGGGTTTATGCAAGAACACACTACGGACATGCATGAGAAAGAACAGATCTTTCCTAACGCCATTATTTTTGGATGTCAAGTAAGTAGACTGGCCAAAATGGGATTAGGAAAGTTAGTGAACTTTTGAATTTGAGTTAGAGAGTTCATTTGATGACAGTAACATGCATCATTATAAATATCGTATTGCACATAACACATAACATCTTCATATAACAGATACCATATAACATAAGCATCTTTCATATCATTCATTCATATTCCATGAGACCTTGGTATCATGGCCTTGACATTAAGACTTTCAAAAATGAGGGCTCAACACATGGGACCTCAACTACGGAGTCTTTATTAGCAAACATAGAGTCTGCTTCATTCATTAATACATACTTCGTTTGATTTCATTCATAGGCTGGTATGAACACCACCTATACCTAGGGTATAGTTTAAGACTTTCATTGGGTTTGCTGTGCAATGATAAGCAAAAACCTGTTGTCATTACTAGAGTCTAGCGCACCTCTTGATTATCCTATCCTAACACCTTTGGTTTCATTTATTTCATTATGTACTTCATTTGAGGCTAGCCTCATTCACTCACTGGGAACTTTAACTTTAACCGACATAGATCATGTGATCATCATTAAATCCAGTGTCTCCACCACACCAAAAAAGTTTGAATCACCGGGCAAAGTCACTCAATAACAGGCAAGCATATATGGAAATTCAACCCCGCTAGATCCCTATATTGGCAGTATAGGTTCAAAAACTAGGAGATGTATGGAGACCCATAGCCTGGCAAGTCGGACAGTCTCATTTCATAAGAGTTACGTGTACCTTCGCCCTTCACGAAAGAAGACATCACCTCTCATAGCTAGCCTCTCCGTACTCAAGATAAAGTTCTATTAGATTCAAACTCATACGTCATGGATGTTGGCTTCTAGTATGAGGACAACATAGATCATTATATGATGTCTCATATCATCATTAGCATTAAGTGTGTTAAACTCAATACATTCATTAGAGTGTTCATAGAGACTGGTCTCTTTATTATCTTACACAATCACTGGTGCGTACGTATTGGTAACATTTACTTAGGCTCATTTGAGATTCCTCTCATCATATACATTAGCCTCATATCATGTTGTCACCACATTCCTCATTATTAGGACCTTTGTTTTTCATAGTTACACCTCTTATTATGTGAATGTTCATTTTTTCATTTCATAGTTCATCTCATCATATTGCAATGCACATGGCCATTTAGTGTATCTTACATTCATACTTAAACCCTTCTAGGGTTCATTTCATTACATACAGCTTAAGGTCAGTTACTTTTGAACGTATGTTAGGCTTATGTGTCTATTCATACAAGCCATGGGGCTTTATTTATAGTTAGCTAAGTGATTCTTATTTTCCTATGTTTATGTAGTAAAAGACTTATGTATCATGTATATATGCCAATACCTTGATTCTTTATCTAAGTAGATGGAATTAATCTTGGATATTTTGCTCACGTATGACTTATGTATCAATATGAAAGTTTGGGCAAAGGAACCCAAATCTTAAAACACTTGGATATCATTTATATTTTAGATTGATTCTAATATTCATAAAATTAGAACTCTAAATTAAATCTCGAAATTAATATGGAAGAATTAATTTTCTATTTTAATTTTACTCTTAGTTAACCGAATGTTTGGAGGTTCGAACCCCTCACAATCCCTTTTTAACTTTTTTTAGTCTCCTGTTGCCCATTCTTGCCTAAATCAAAATGTTGTGGGTTCAAACCCCCACATCCTCTTACATTTTTCTTTTAGTTTTCGTTGGGATAGGGAGGTTGTGGGTTCTAACCCGCACATCCCCCTTAATTTTTCTACTTTTTTTTGCTCATGCTTTCTTGTTTGGATAAGGAGGGTGCGGGTTCGAACACCCACAACCTCTCTATCTTTATTTTATTTAAACGGGTGAGTAGCAGTGAGGTTGTGGTATCGAACCCCCACATCCTCACTTAATTTACTAATTTATTTCGCTCTTTCCTTCAGCCTTGAGGTCGTGGGTTTGTTTCCACACCTCGCGTTTTCTTTTCCTTATTTTATATTTTCTTTTGCGTGTACGTGGAGGTCGTGGGTTCGAATCCCACTCTCCATTTATTTGCTTAATTAATTTTCTCCTCCATATCCCCCAGTTCACGAGTTAAATTCCCTCCCCCCCAACTCCATTTTCTTTTCCCTTCTCGCACAAGATAATGGCCAACGATTCGATTCCCCCCAGCCCAATTTTCTATTTCATTCTCGCGCAAGACAGTGGCCAAGGGTTTGATTTCCCCCAGGCCCATTTTTTTGGTATGTTTTTCGTTGAGGCGAAATTAGTAACAAAGGGGTTCGATTCCCCGAAGTCTCATTTGTATTTACTTTATTTTTTTCAGCCATCTAAACATGTGAGGTCTTGGGTTAAATTCCCATTGATCTCACTCATTTAATTTTCCTTTTTAGAACCCAGATTTCAACCTTGTTATAGAGTACCCAAATCTTAAAAATTCTTGTCGTTGTTCAGCTGATTTTTAGTCACAATGTTCATAAGTTTTGTTGGCTAAAAGGTTGTTATTTCAATCAACTATATTTCATGGTAATGAACGTCACACTGTAATACAATGCACACATAAAATGCACAAGAAATACATGATTTATACAACTCTAAAATAGTTGCCAAAGCCACTGCCCACATGCACGCACAAATACCAAATTTCCGATCACACTTTTAATATTATTTTCGTAATTTACCTCACATAAATATGTTGGCAATTAATATCAATACATCATTCATGCCTAAATCTAGCAGCACAACATACTCATCCTACGAATTCATTTGGGAACTAAGGACGAGGACATACAAAGGGGAACAACCTTAGTTTTCAACACCTTGAGAATCATTCGGAGGAAAATACTCTTGGAGAAAGAATTCCAGAAAAGAAACGCATACCTTTTGATGTTGTTCAAGTGTGAAGCTGTTGTCCAGAAACTCCTCCAAACCACGTCCAATTTTCCTCAACGTACACACAACTCGACGAACAACCTCCCTTTGCCTTCATGTTTCTGATTACCTTGCTTTTCTTAAAACTTTTCGTGTGTTTTTCAAGTGTAAAGAACAATTGTTATTAAACAATTCTTGAGTTTTCTTGTTAGTCGGAGAGTGAGAAAGTGAGAGCCGAGAGACGTGGAAGAGAGTTGAGAAATGTGAGGGAGAGAGTTATTAGGATTAGGAAACTGAATTCAATACTTACTTAGAATAGGATTTAATTAAATTAATACAAAATCTTATTTATTTTAATTAATACGTGAAAGAATCAGTATGCCCTTAAAATTTCACATTTTTTAAATGATAATCAAATCACCTTAAATATTTATCTTTTCGATTTTAGGGTTCTTACAATATCGATGTCCTTGTACATATGAAATGAGAAAAAATTTGTGGAGCATGTTAAGATTAAGATAAGTTACTTAAGAAAGGACCGAATCATGTATGAGATAATATAATCCATATTTGCATAAGGTGCTGGCAGTCACTCTGTAACATTACTTAGGTTCACAGCATATGTTCGAAATGTCTGTATATACAAGTATGCAATGTAACTATTAATTGCATTATGTATTTCCTACCACCCGAATGGGTTATAACCCTGTGCTTCATTTTCTGCAAGCACATTTTCGTGGGAATGTTACCTATTTCCATTTTCCGATGACGTTTGGTTCGTTGCTATTTATCCCTTTAACCCATGTGAATTTACTACTTTTTTCCCGCCTAACAATGTCTATGTTATGTATGATTTTTATTACTATGGACTCATGACTATTAATTTTAAAATCGTGTACCTATAAATTTAAATGTATGGTTGACCCGTTATACAATTACACGAAAAAAATTATCATGAAGCCATAGTTTCAAAACGGTCAAGGACCAAGGAGCTACCGTGTTTATACATTTTTCACTATAATGAGTAACATAATGCATCTGACATTGCTTGGTGTAGTTGACATGGCAACGATAATCGATCTATTTGAGAATGTGTTATGAGAATTACGGAAAACTTACAACTTTGAATTTGCGGTGCCTGATATTTGTATCTATTTTTGTTTGTAGTGCCTAGTATTTAACATGAAAAAAGAACAGAGGAGTTTTGCAGATGCTCTGGGTTAATCCATTTGTCACGCTTTCACAATGTTTTGTTAATTTTAACTATGTAAGTGAAGTATGTGATCGGTGGAGTATTTTTTATGATGCTGAATTCCTTGGTGAGGGCGTAATGTTTTGTGATATCTTTTTGTCGGAAGGGGCTGGGCCATATTGGTTTGAAGATGTTTTTTACTAAGTGGTTGCAATGTTTGTGGAGGAAACATTTTGCATGCCGTGCAAAGCAACAAATAAATTGATTTGTATTTTAGAAGGTGTGTTCGTTGGTTGATGTGTTGGTTGGCCTGTCTATTTATTTTGTTATTGTAGGAGCGATGTTTATCAATTTTGCAGACTTTTTGTCTATATTGTCCCTTTGGTGGAAACGTGGAATATGAAATAATATGGTAATTTGATATTGTGTTGACTATGTTCAATTAGTATTGGAGATAATAGTTTTTATGTACGAAAGTAATTAAACGAGTTTTTATTAAATAAGACCAGTTGAAATCAATTTTTTATATGTGTAAACTGATTCTATTCTATTTTTCATGTAAATACAATATGTTAGGATAACATAATGATCATGTATAATATAAAGAATAAATATACACTATAAATGACAATTACATTTTAAGATTACAGTAACATTAATGATGTATAAACTGCTCATGGGAAAATTAGTAACTATTAAGTTTTCGTAAATACAAAAAATGATATTACAGTTAGATTGTCATTTGTAAAAATTTACTTACTATTTTATGTTGCATTGAAAATTAAATAACATAAATTTTATTAAATTTTTTATACGAGTGAATTTATTTTTGGTAAAGATGTTAGTTTAGTTATTTTATTGACCTGTGAAGTATAGATTATAGGGGAATGTGTGGATTTGTTGTGTGTTATTTTTTACTTATGATTTGTTGTGTTGATTTATTGCATCGCACAATGTAAGTTGGTCAGTGTTGTTATGGAAATACAACAAGTATAATATGGGGCATTATTGTATTATTATTGGTAAGTATGCATGCGTTAAAAAAAAATTCCAATGGATCCAAAATTTATTATTATTCAATATCCAGTGAAGTTATCGGTGTACATATGAATCATAATAAATTTATAAGCATCATGACGGGCACAACCATAGTGTGATTAGGTCAGTTGGGGGTAAGAATCACATAAGGGTTATTTATGGAATGAAGGTAACTTCCTTGGGAGGGAATGTTGCAGTTCTGATGTATGAACATTTGACTTTAGGTATGGAATTACTCACAATAATAGTTTGTAAGTAATTATACTTCATAGAGAGGTGATAATGACATATCTTATTTGATAAGATAGATACCTAACTACTATGATTTCAAACAAAAATTGTTAAAACATACATACAAACATTCGATAAGTAGGAAAAGTGACAAATAATTAATTGACATAATTCAAAAATACGTCAAATTTTTATTGGGTTTTAGTTTCTTTTGGTTGATTTGTTTTCTTATCCCTCATCCTGTACTTCCTCACCGATTTTACTTCTTCCATGATAATGTGTGCTTCATATTCCAATGAATGTATTTTTTAGCAATTAAACTCCTCCTGCAATTTTAATCGGTCATATAGACTCTAACAAGGAAATTAAATTGCATGTCTTTGTTTAATTCAGATTTGCGGTAGTACTTACATTCCTCCTTCTTGATAAAATGTGAACAATTAAATATGTTAGTTGGGAGGTGACACTCGATAAATTTGATAACTATAGTTTGTACCTTTAATGAGGTTGGTTCGTGTAAAATTTTAAAGTCACACTGGTAATGTGATTTTTTTACAATTATAAAATAGGACACTTTAAACATGTGGCTATATATATAAATAGTTGTTTCCAATTATTTCATATTGTAACAACACTTATAAAGTGTAGCCTATACCATTAAGAATTATTCTTTACAACAATTGCCGATATTATAATAGCCAAATGTTTAAAACATGGGCTATACTTAAAAGCATCCCCAAAAATATTTTAGCCAACACTTTATTAGAGTCGTCAAGATTTAGTGTGGGTGTTGGCCTAAAACGGCGGAGTGAATATTTCAATGTGTGGGGTTATCTAGCAAAATTCAAGGTTCCTCTTCCCAAAGGATCAAAATCGGAACTAAGAATGTGAAGTGTAAATTTATACTTGAGAAGCCTAGTGAATAGTCTTAACCAAAGGAATTGTACTTGATAAATAAATTTAGGGGTATAGAACATGTCAATAGACATCTACTTCCTTCAAATTTGATTTTGTGAAATTTCTTCATTAAATAAGTCACATATATAATAATGCTATGTGTTTTGCAAACTACATCTTTGTGAAAGAGGCTGTCAATAGTGAGATTGATTCAATGTTGAGTAATCAAACTTAGAGGCTAATTGATATCCTTTATTGAGGTATATGATATTCAAATTCTTGGAATGGATATTAAAACAACTTATGAAATGGATAATTGGATAAAGAAATTTACATGGAACAACACAAGGGTTGTAAGGTTCTTGCGTCCAAACATGTTAAGTCACTTTATGACCTAAAACAAGCACCCAAACAATGAAATATAAAATTTTACAAAACCATGTTGGCTAATGGATTAATCAATTATGGAAGTAATAATCATGTTTATATTAAGGATACTCGAAATACTAAGGTTATTGTTGTTTTGTATGATGATGACATGTTGATCATCATAAGACACACTTACATAAATACTTATAAGTATTCGCTGAAAAGAACTTTTGAAAAATCTTTGAGTTGCTAATGTATCTTAGGTATAAAAATTCATAAAACGCCACAATGTTAGCATTTTAATAGTCTCATTACATCTAAAATTTACTTGACAATTGAAAGCATTTAAAGTTTGTATTTCCAAGATTCCAGTAAATTTGAGCTTTGCACTTTAAAAAATTGGAGATTAAAGTGCCTCAAAATTTAATTATGCTAGAGTGTTGGAAAGTATGATTGTATATTATGAAGTGAATGTGATCAGATATGACATGTTCTATTACTAAACTTAATCAGTTCTTTGTAATCCTAATAGCACTCATTTGATGAAAATTTAATGATTTTAGAGTATTGAAAATATAATCAAATTATGTGTTCTATTATATAAAATATCCAATAGTAATGAAAGTATATAGTGATGGAAATTATATCACATGTAAAATAAATAAAAATTCATGATTTGATATGTATTTACTCTTAGTAGAGAAGCAGTTTTTAGGAAAGCTTCCAAATAGTCGTGTATCTGTCACTTCTCGAGCCTATACGCTATGCGTGGACGACATTCGAAATTCTTTGTTGCCCTTAATTGAATCCTTGTTCTAGCTTATTTACACTATCAAAGACTTAAACACAAGAGATATAACTCAAGAAAGCATTTATATATATATAAGAAACCGTTAGACCCGCCTAAGTTGCCCCACCACAAGCCGAAATTTTCTTTAAATTTATTTTATTTCCAAAACTAGCCGTCCCCTTTCATGAAAAGTTACGAATATTATGAAAGACTATGACTTGTATGAAAAGTTTTAACTTTTCTCATAAAAGATTGTGACTTTGATGAAATGTTTTGACTTTTATAAAAAAGTTGTGACTTTGTGAAGAGTTGTCATTTTTATAGAAAGTTGTGCTAAGATCCTCCTCAAGGGCCCTAGGTTTGTTCTTGGGTAGTTGTACCCAGAATTTTTGACGACAAATCATCTTAAACACCTATTAACTACCCTTACATTAATTTTCCTGAACGTCCGACATCTAAAAAATTGTAAAATAGGCTTAGAAATGCTAGTACCTCTTAGAATAAGTTTCCGAACGTCATGGACGTTCTTGGACATTTTTGTTCCTAGACTTCTTAAATGACTTATATTAATTAAAATAGGTCTTAAAAACAATGTTTAGACCTCATGACACCTATTATAGGCTATAAGACTCGTCATAATTTTTTGAAATGTTATATTATCCCCCCTTAGGAACATTTGTCCCTGAATGACACTATAAATCATTAGGAGGGAGGAATAGAGTCAAGACTAGCTGCCCAACCAACAATAATACATAACAACATCGATCACATCACATACACCAGGCAATTCAAATCACACATAAAGCTCAACATTGTATTATGAGGAATATCCTTCTCATAACAACAACATAAGCTCAAATTAGATGAGTCAATTATGTCAATATTTAGTCAAACACATGCAATATATTATTTTATGAAGACTCATCATATAAAAATGGGCAAGAAAACTCAAACAAGATAAAGAGTAAAATTTCAAGTTCAAATGCTCACTTCACTATAATCAATGCAAAGGAAAATAATACATGCACATTTTGCAATACTTCATTAAAAATCAAAACAACTTCAGCTTTTGTTATTATATTCGTTATAAGTAAGAACTACTAATCTTAGTTATCAAATAGATGAGAATAACGAGACTTCACATTGTCCTCGGCCTCCTATGTGACACCCTCAACTATGTGATTCTGCCATAACACCTTTAACGAAACACCTTTTTATTCTTTAATTTTTTGGCTGCCTATAAAGAATTTTAACTAGAACTTCCTCATAAGAGAGATTATCCTTGACACCAAAAACTAAATAGGAATAATAGACTCCGGATCACCAATACACTTTTTAAGAATGGAATCACGGAAACCTTATGAAATCAAAGCCAATTCACTAGAATGTTTCAATTCATATGCAACCTAACAAACTTTTTTCTAGAGTTCATAAGGACCCACATACCAAGGACTCAACTTCCTTTTCTTGCCAAATTTACAAAATACACCTTATAACTTTCTTCATACTCCAAATCCTTTCTTCTATGATCGGTTTAAGACTTTTGCCGACTATAGGCCGTTTGCAAGTGGTTTTTTATGATATGAACTTTCTCAAAATTCTTATAAACCAAGTAGGGACAAAAATTCTCTCCCACTTCCAAGTAGGAAGTTGGATTTCTTTTAGGAAGCCACCTTGTTACACCCTTGTAGCAAAAACAGACCAACAATAAGTTTTTCAGAAAAATCTGCAGGTGCAACTATCGTGACCATTGACGGACTGTATCCTGACCCATGGTACGTCCTCCACAACAATCTAATGGATCATAAACTTCAAAAACTGTCAACCTAGGAAAATAATTTGTTATGTGTTGGTTGATGGACAAAATTACGGTCCGTAGGTTAGACTACTGTCCGCAGTCCATGACCATCGATCGAGAACCCTTTAACCCACTCTCTAACAAGAGCCACGGATTACTAGCATGGTTCATAAGCGGACCAATGGTCTGTATGTCATACCGTAGTTGGGAACTAGAAGACTGTTATGGGGGAAATGCAATTGGGTCAACTTCAAATGGTCATAACTCTTAGAACAAAATGAGTTAGGTTTTTCATGACAAACCGACAGATAGATGATTAAATTATATTTCCATAGCTACCGACTTGGTAAAAACAAACCTCGGAGTAGAACGTTATGCTCGTTTTATTAAAGGAATATTTCACTGGCCCAACCTACAAACCAAACCACGGGGCATCGATTAAACGACGAACCATCATCGTCGTTTTGTCGGATAACAATTTATTCAAGGGTCTTTACATTTCCCACTTCGTTTAAAACCTAAGTTACATCATTTTTTTACCCTAAATCATCAAATTTTAGTCAGTTTAAACCTATAAACATAACAAAATATATCTAAGTCAAATCATTAAATCAAAACTTAAACAATTAGAAGCAAGAGAGGATAAGAAGCTCACGAACCCAAGTTTAAGAACGCTAGAAGTTTGAACAGTTTAAGCCCTGAAACCTAAGTATTTTCCCGTGGATTTAATCCCTAGGTATGTGGGATTTAACCAGTGAATTCATTTCACCCATTAGGTCCCTAATTTTTAGTAAGCTTTTCATTCTCTTATCATGATTAAACCTAGGCTTTCTAGAACCTTGATAGAACTTCATGAATTTAGTAAATATATGTTCCAAATAAGATTATCATGTTATTACTCGAAATATCGCATGATTACCAAACCCTAAAATTATATTTCTTTATTTTTTGAATTACACATGTTAGGTCATATATTAAAAACACTTCACATATACATGCCTCAGTTATAGATGCATAATTACCTAATTAATTGTTGCATTCTCAGTTGTCATGTTCAGTTTCGAGCTATCTTGTATTTATAGAAACTCATAAATAATGAGTTACTTTACATAATTTATTGGGAGTAACATAATACCGAGTTGGAAGAGGGATTAGCGTACCAAATAGTCCAAAAACTACAAGCCAAGTAGGTTGTAAGTCCCCTCTGTGGGAAATTTGTTTTCTCAACACGCCATCATGCCTTTATACCTTTGTCAGGGTACATTGGGTCATTTAGATGGTGTGTATACATCGGGCTCCTCATTTAGCTCATGTGATTGTATTATTGGTTATTAATAACTTGCATAGTTCAGTCAGACTCTCTGCATTGAACATTTGAATCATTTTATTTAATATTCAGTTCAAACATGATAGAAATTGGTCATTGTCTTCACGTAATATAGGTTCAGGTTCTCAATATCCAGATCAAGCATAGATCGATTTCCCGATCTTCAGTTCAGCAAATTTAGTGGTGAGTCCTCATTCTCCGAGGACAACAGTCATTAGTTTCATATCAGACTTTAGTCATTTAGTTTAAGTTTTTGCTAGATTTAGCTGGGTTTGTCCCAATATTTTTAGTTAGTTATAGGCTTATTTTAGAGATAGTTAGTTTCAACTTAGTAGTAAGTTAATATTTTATTGTATTAAACTCTTTAGTCTTCATATCATATCAAATTAGCATATAGGTATTTCCCCATCTTTTAATTATAACTCATGATTTAGCTTCCGCATTAGTTTTTTTATCATTAATATGCTCATGATCATGACAGCTGGGTTAGATTTGGATCATTTGTGGTCCTAGGTTCAGCGTCAGCGTCTTAGGGTAGCTTGGGGCGTGAAAAAACATGGTATCAGAGCACTAGGTTAAGGAGTCCCAGGATGCCTGAGAATCGGCACTAACTAGAGTCTTTATCATAGGTGTGAAGTGCACCACATATAATGAGAAGGAGGCTATAAAGTGTCTAGGAAAATTTCACTTTCTTGTTACTTTTGTCGACCGTAAGGTATGATCTTATTCAATTCTAACTTGACATTTTACGTTTTAGATCATGGCTCCTCATAGAGCTAATTCTAGGAATGCAAATACTAAGAACGCAAACGCAGCTCATCCAGTCCTAGATCAAGAAGTCTCCAATCTTGATTTTTTTATTACTAACAAAAAAATCGGGTTCATGCTTATGTGAATTAAAATGGTGGATCAGCAGAAATGAAAGTTCGTGACTTTGTTAGTATGAATCCACGTGTGTTGTTAGGATCAAAGACTAATACGGATCCTCAAAATTTCATGGACGAGATCAAAAAAATCATTGAGTTAATGAATGTCACTGGGAATGATCGAGTTAAGTTAGAATCATACCAGTTGAAGGATGTTGCTCACATATGGTATAGTCAATGGAAGAACAATATGGGTGCAAATGCGACTCCTATAACTTGGAATTTCTTTAGTGCGAGTTTTCTCAATAGGTTTATCCCAATAGAGTTGAGAGAGACAAAGGCTCAGGAATTCATGAACTTGAGGCAGGGTAACATGAAAGTCCAAGAAATTGGGCTGAAATTTAACCAACTCTGTATGCATGCTCCTCACATGGTTGCTGACTCCAGGGCTCACATGAACAAGTTCTTGTATGGAGTTTCGTATTTGGTGATAACTGAGTGCAAAAATTCTATAGTAAATTGACATATGAACATCTCTATACTTGTGGATCATGCTAAGCATGATGAGGGTGATAAGCTTAGGGAAAAGTCTAAGGAGAATAAAAAGGCTGGGATTGGGAATTATGACTATTCTCAGCAGATATCGGGTGGTGGAAATCATTAGATGAGTCAGCAGAAGTTCTCTGCCCAAGTCCCTTCATCAGATAGTGTTCCATCCTCTGAGATTAGGTTTGTCCAAAAGGGTAGAGCACGAGGATCTACGTCTCAGGGAAGTGTTTCAGGCACTCAGACTTACCCCTCTTAGCCTAAAAGTGGCTAGAACCATCCAAGCGAGTGTCTGGCATGAAAAAAATGATGTTTTGGGTGCGGTCACTCTGGTCACTGGTTGAGAGATTTACCTTCTAGACAGGGTCATGGAGGTTGAAACGGTAGAGCTCAGTCAACAGTCTTTTGCACCGGCAATTCCTCTAACTCAGCAGGATAACACATCTGGTAAAAGTGGCGGTCAGTGATAGAACATGTTCTATGCTTTTAAAGCTTGCCAGGATCGGGAAGGTTCTCCTGATGTGGTCCATGGTACATTACGTGTTTTTGACCTTGATTTTTATGCATTGTAAGATCCAGGTTCTAGTCTTTCTTTTGTATCTCCTTACATAGAAGTCCAATACAGTGTCAGTCTAGAAACATTCTCATAACACTTCTCAATATCTAATCCATTCGTTGAACCATTTATAGCTAGATGGGTATGCCGAAATTCCCATATCATAGTCTCTCAGAAACTCACCTTAGCAGATCTAGTAAAGTTAAAAATAGTAGACCTCAATGTGATTCTAGAAATGGATTTGTTACATTCATTTTATGCCTTAGTCTATCGTTGAATTAGTATTTTTTATTTTTAGTTTCTAGATGAACTAATCTTAGAATGGAAGGGCAGTAGCTTAGAGCCGACCCTGTCGATTTTTCTTACAATAACGCCAGAAAGATAATCTAAAATGGTTATCTCTATTATCTAGTTTGGGTTAAGGATTATAGATTTAAAACCCCAACTCTTGATTCAGTTCTAGTAGTTTTTGAGTTTCCAAAAGTGTTTCCAGAAGATCTTCCCGGAGTCCCTACCGAAAGGAAAATCGACTTCGGAATTGATCTCCTTCCAGATGCGCAACCTATTATTATTCTTCCTCATTGAATGGCTACAGAAGATCTTAAGAAATTGAAAGATCACTTGAATGACCTTCTATAAAAGGGCTTCATCAGACCTAGTGTTTCATCAGGGTGTGCACCAATGCTGTTGGTAATGAAGAAAATGCTTCTCATAGAATTTCCATTGACTATATTTAGTTGAACAAGGTCACAATCAATAATAAGTATCCTATCCTCTTTATTCATGAATTGTTTGACCAACTTTAAGCTTCTAGACATTTCTCAAAGATAGACCTCAGATTGGGTTATCATCATCTTAGAGTAAGAGATAGTTACATTCTTAAAACAACCTTCAAAACTAGGTATGGTCGTAATGAATCTGTAGTTATGTCGTTTAGACTAACCAATGCTCCTGCAACTTTCATGGATTTGATGAACAAAGTGTTCAAACTCTATTTGGACTACTTCGTTAATATGTTTATTGATGATAACCTCATTTACTGTAGGAGTGAGGAAGAACATGCATGTCCTTTGAGAATTGTTCTATAGACTGTCAAGTATCGCTAGTTATTCTCTAAGATTAGCAAATGTTAGTTTTGATTGAAATACATTGCTTTCCTAAGTCACATTGTATCTAAAAAAGAGATCTGAGTAGATTCATAGAACATAGAATTAGTGAAAAAATGGCCCAGACCTACAGCTGCATAAATTTCAGAAGTTTCTTAGGTCTACTAGTTTTTTCCAGAAGGTTCGTGGAAGGATTTTTATCCTTAGACTCAACATTAACTAGATTGAATTAGAATATGGTAACGTTCCAATGGTCAGATGTTTGTGAGAAAATATTTGCATAATTTAAAATAAGATTAACTAAAAATCCTATCTTGACTCTACCAGAGGGTTCAGATGGTTATGTGATCTATTGTGATGCATCAAGAGTTGGCTTAGGTTGTGTGTTGATGAAACGAGATAAGGTTATAATGTATGCCTCTAGACAGCTTAAGGTGCATGAGAAGAACTATCCAACTCATGACCTCGAAGTTGCAGCAGTGGTCTTTGCATTTAAGATATGGAGAACTAATTGTATGTTGTTCTTGTAGATGTGTTCACCGATTATAAGAGCCTTCAGTATGTGTTCACCCAGAAAAAATTTAATCTTCGCCAAGAGGAGATTGATTGAGTTCATTAAGCGTTATGATATGAGTGTACATTATCATCCTGGTATGGCTAATGTAGTAGACGATGCTATTAGTAGATTATTATAGGGTAGTGTGGCCGATGTTGAGGATGAAAGGAAGGAGCTAGTGAAGGATTTTCATAGGCTTTCTCGCTTAGGAGTTCTCTTTATGAGCATATCGTATAGTGGTATACGATTCAGAATGGGGTAGAATTGCCTTTCGTTGTAGAGGTTAAGGAAAAGCAAGACAGTGATCCAATCTTGCTTGAACTTAAGGGTGCAGTCCACAGTGAGAGAGTCCAGGTTTTCTCCTAAGGGGGAGATGGGATCCTTCCCTACCAGGGTACATTCTGTGTTCCTAATGTCTGTGAGCTGAGACAACAATTCTTGCAGAAGCCCATAACTCTCGGTATTCTATTTATCAAGGTGACACTAAGAAGTACCGTTACTTACGGGAAGTCTTTTGGTGGAATGGCATGAAGAGGGATATAACAGACTTTATGAGTAAGTGCCCCAATTGCCAGCAAGTCAAGGAAGAACAGAAGAAACCATGAGGTATGACTCAAGAGATAGATATTCCTACTTGGAAGTGGTATGTGATTGATATGGATTTCATCACATGGTTACCTCGTACTCGTAGATAGCATGACTCAATTTGGGTGATAGTTGATAGGATGACTAAGTCTTCTCCCTTTTGGAGGTCAAGACTACATATTCGGCAAAGGACTATGCCAAGCTTTACCTTACTGAAATTGTGACGATTCATGGGGTTCCTTTGTATATCATCTTAGATAGAGGTCATCAGCTTACCTCTCATTTCTGGAAGTCATTTCAAAAAGGTATTAGTACTTAAGTTAACCTTAGTACAACATTTCATCCACTGACGGATGGGCAGGCAGAGCGAACCATTTAGACCTTAGAGGATATGTTGAGAGATTGTGTGATCGATTTCAAAGTTAGTTAGGATGATCACCTTCCTCTTATTGAGTTTGCCTACAATAATAGCTACCATTCCAACATTCAGATGCCCCTTATGAGGCTTTGTATGGGCGTAGATGTAGATTTTCTTTTTGGTTCGTTTTAAGTACGTGAAGCTGCTTTGATAGTGCCAGATTCAGTCCTTTATGCTATGGAGAAAGTGCAAATCATTAGAGGTAGACTTAATACAACCCAAAGTCCTCAGAAATCTTATGCAGATGTAAGCAAAAGGGAACTAGAATTGCAGTTGTTGATTGAGATTTTCTGAAAGACTTACCTATGAAAGGGGTGATGAGATATGAAAAGAAAGGGAAGCTCAGTCCAAGATATATAGGCCATTACAAGATCATCAAAATGATTGGAAAGGTGGCGTATGAGTTAGCATTACCAGCAGACTTAGCAGCAATACATCTGGTCTTTCACATCTCACTCTTGAAGAAATGTGTGGGTGACCCAGCCTCTATAGTGCTATTATAGAGTGTGGCGGTGAATGATATTATTTATTATCAGGATGTACCAGTTGAGATTCTTGACTATCAAGTTAAAAGGTTCACAAACAAAAAACTCGTTTCAGTCAAGGTTTTATGGACGATTTAGTCCATAGAGGGAGATACTTGGGAAGCTGAAGCATCCATTAAAGCCAAGTATCCTCACCTTTATCCTTCCCATCCTACTCCAGCTTGAGGTAATAGTTTCCTCTTCAGTTTTCTAGTCATTCATTCTTAAGTTCAGTCTTAGAATCATGTTCCCTTAGTTTGTACTTGCATTTTTCAGCGTATTTGAACATTCTCAGAAATCAATTAGGTTAGAAACTTAGATATAAGTGTTAAATAGTTATGTTTGGAGCTCTCTCTATCTATTTCAGCTAGTTTAGTCTTTATTCAGGGACAAATTTTCCTAAGGGGAGGATAGTATAACACCCCATAGCCAAAACATATCAAAAATCAGTTTTTAGAAAAATTTGCATGTGCAACTGACGTGACCATTAATGGATCGTAGCCTAACCAACGGTCCATCCTACATAACCTTCAATGGGATTAGAAACTTCCGAAAATCTAATCCCAACTATGGTCCCTAGTCCATGACCATCGATCATGACCCCCTTTACTCACTCTCTGACATGATCCACGTATAACTAGCACGGTCCGTAAATGGACCCACGGTACGTAGGTTTAACCGTAGGTGGGAACTAGTAGAGAGTTAAGAGAAAAATGCAGTTGTGTCAATTCCAAATTTTTATAACTCTTAGCATAAAATGAATTAGGAGTCCCATGACCTACCCAAAGATAGTTAATTGAATAATCGCTTTAGTAAAGGTCTTTCAAACAGGCCCAACCTACGGATCCAACAATGGGGCATGGATCAAACGATGGACCGTCGCTATCGTTTTGTCCAATAGCAACTTACCCAAGGGTCTTTTGGTCCTTTCCCACTTCCTTAAATCTTAAGTTACATTGTTTTTACCCAAAATCATTAGATTTTAGTCGATTTAAGCCTATAAACCCAATAAAAACATATCTAAGTCAAATCATTAAATCAAAACTTAGATTATTACAAGGAGGAGAGGAGAAAAAACTCAAGAACCCTAGTTCAAGAACTCCATATGTTCCAGCAGCTCCAGCCCCAGACCTAAGTATTTTTCCTTAGATTTCATCCCCAAGTATGTGGGATTTATCTAATGGGTTCCTTTCACCCATTGTGTCCTTAATTTTCAATCAATTGTTGATTCTCTTATCATGATTAAACCTAGGTTTTCTAGAACTTTGATAGAACTTCACCAATTTAGTAAATATATTTTCCAAATAAGATTATAATGTTATTACTTAGAATATCGCATGAATTTAAGAACCCTTGCCTTGTATTTCTTTAGTTATTGAATTATTAAGTCAGATACTTCAGATATACATGCCTCAGTTATAAATGCATACTTATCAGATTAATAGTTTCTATTCTCAGTTTGCATGTTCAATTTTGAACTATCCAGTATTTGCATAAACATAGACATAATCAGTGAATTTACATAATTCATTGGGAGTAGCATAATACCAAGTTGAACTAGGGTTTAGCGTACCTAATTTATCCAGAACTACTAGCCAAGTAGGTTGTAAGTACCCTATGTGGGTATTTATTTCAGTGATCATGCCAGCATGCCTTTATACCTTTGGCAGGGTATATTGGGTCCTCTCGTTGGGGTGTATATATCGTACTCCATATTTAAATCATATGGTTTTATTATCAGTTATTAGTAGCTCCCACAGTTCAGTCAAACTCTCTGCATTGACCATTTATCAATATATTAATTATTAAGCTTTAACAAGTTAAAAAAATTTCATTGCTTTCATTTAGCTCAGAAATTCATTATATTATGTTCAGATTATCATATATGCTTTTGTGATTGTTTTTTTATCTTTTCTTTCAGTTTTACTCTATCCTACATTCTCAATACCTTTAAAGTACTAATGCATACGGTCACTACATCTTCTGGTAAAGTAGGTTTAGGTTCTCAGCATCCTGATCACGCATAGATCGATTTTCTGATCTCCAGTTCAACACTCAGTGGTGAGTCCTTATTATCAGCGGAAAACAATAATTAGTTTCATTTCATTCTTTAGTCATTTAGTTTCAGGTTTTTCTATATTTTGCTGAGGCTTGTCCCAGTGTTTCTAGTTTGTCAGAGACTTATTTCAGACGTAGTGAGTTTCAGCTTAGTAGCGAGTTAATATTTTCTTGTATTAAACTCATTAGTCTTCATACTATGTAAAATTTATCGTATAGGTATTTCCCCATCTTTTCATTATAAGTCATGATTTAGGTTTCACATTAGTTTATTGTGTTTAGTATGCTTATGATCATGCCAGCAGGGTTAGCTTAGGATCACTTGTGGTGCTAGGTTCTGTGATCGTGTCTCGTGGGTAGCTCGGGGCATGACACATCAAGTTTTTGATCTTTGTTTTTTACTTATAGGCAATTCATACACTTGACAACAAACTCATATATGTCCTTCTTCATACCTGCCCACCAATATACTTCCCTAAGGTCATGGTACATTTTTGCTTTACCCGGATGAATGGAGTAGCGGGACCCATTGGCATTCTCAAGGATCCGGTCCTTAAACCGATCTACATTAGGAACACATAATCTCCTTTTGTACCTTGAAATGTCATCCCCCCAAGGAGAATGCCTCATCAAACTTGCCGAGGTTCGATTCCTTCAACACTATCATTGACTTGTCAAGGTATTGTTTGGACATCACCTAAACTACCAATGATGACTCAAAGTTATTATAAAAACATGACACCACCATCTGAAGAGTCTTCCAACCTCAAAACCTAACTAGCCAACCTATCAAATTCCTATACTATGTCTTTCTTGGCTTCATAAATGTGAGATACACTATCCATAGTCATACAACTTATTTTATCCATAACAACTTTAGCCTGCTGGTGTCACACCCGGGTCTTAGATCCTAGATGTGACCGGCGTCGTTAACCTCTCAGAGGTCGCAGACAAGTCTCCTCTTAGCTTTCATCACAATCATACAATTAAATTTAGCAGAAAATTTAAAACATTTTAGATTTATTGAAGAATACATATTCATATAATTCTTGTATTAGAGTGATATACTAACATGTCAAAATAAATAACCATCTATTAACAGATTGAACAATTGAAATGAAGAATTTATAATATCCTTAATAGTTGTCATACCGGTCTTAATACAAAACATTGAATAAGTGTCTTAAAGAAAATGCTAGGGACATCATCCACTATCCATTCCTAATCTTCTAAAGCTATTGAATAATGTGTTCTCGAACTCAAGAGGACCTACCAATGTCTGGAGGTACTAGTCAAAACACCTAAAACTGATCTTCGATCTTCTTCAAGGACCTACACCAATAAAAATTTGAATTATATATTGGTTAGTGCACACTTATACTAAGTATGGTTGTATGCACATAAACACATAAGGCCTATGCATGATCAAGGAAAGCTCTTCCGATAGCAACATGCCTTTCTTGGAATGTGAAGTCACTTCATTTTCCTTATTCGTTATTTATGAATAATGCTATGAATATGAGATATTTTCATGAATTTAAAAAACACAACTAATTTTCTATATGAACTTAAGACCTTGGAATCATGAACTTAATATTAGAACGATTCAAGTAAAAGTTAATATTTTTTGGCTCTCCCTTAGGATGAAAGCTCCCTCTCCCAGCCTCTTCCGTCTTCTCTTCTTTTTGTTGTCTAGTTTAATGAAATCCTTTGATCCTATGTTTTACTTACGAGTGAAATGATTCATTGTAGTTCCATTCCTACAATGAGTCAAGTAAGTAATCCGAAAGACTTAGGGAATGATTTGACTACTCTACTCACAAGTTTTTTAATCCATTCTTGTTAAATTGGGCATGAAATAGTTATAAGTAAATATTTATTGGCTAGGCCCACTATATGATCATTTTCATAATATATAGATCATGGGGCATATATTCATACTTCAATTGATGAGTGATTATGTTTTGATCCCTTTATTGGCAAAGGCCAATAACTATTAAAACTTCATTTTTATCAAACTGTAGGGATTTGATATACTTATGATTTTGTTTACTTAGTTCACATTATACTTACATTTCTTCTATGATCTCATGTCACTTTGAACATGCTAGGATGTCTTAGGATATTCTTTTAAGACTTCTATTAGGATCTTTCTGTGCAATTGTTAAGAATGTCTTACATCATTCCTTAGTCTAACCTAACCCTTTTGTCATCATGTCCAAACACTCCTCATCTTCCAAGTTATTTCTTTCTTTCTTTATTACTTTCTTAAATAAATCTTTTGCATTTAATCGACATATATCATGTGAGTTACCATCAAATCTAGTGTCTTCCGCACAGTTTAAAGAGGTGGTTCACCGACCAACGTAAAATCGAATACTTCCTAGCTTAGGTGGATCAACTAGCTAGTAACCTATGCTGGCACAATAGTTCAAAGACAAGGAGAATTTGGAGACCTTTATCCATATTTGATGTAGTCTAATCTCATAAGGCTTACATGTGCTTGCACAAGCTCATTACTAGTGTATCAGTGCTTAGCTCAATTTCTTATACTTTAAAACTTTTTGAGTTGACTCATACATTATGGACGCTTGATTCTAGTATGAGGTATGCTTACCTAAATGAATAATTTGTAATCCGTTTCTATACTTGATGATTGTGAACTTAAATGTTACATTATCATTACGGCGTGAATGCGACTTGTGTCACGATTTCCAACACCCACTTATATGATTATCTTTAATATAATGGTTTAGGTGCATGTGAGACTTTTCTTTTTAACACCCCACTCTAGGTCAATTCATAACTCATAAGATTTTATAATTTCATTACTCATCTTGACTTATTCAATGTTATTTGGTAGACTTGTACTATTCTTTATGAAAGTATAAGGACTTATGCATCGTGCTACTCTGTTCACATGTTCATTTAGATTGGATATTTTTAGACTTGTCCTACTTATTGGCATACCCTAGGTAATGCTTTCATTGAGTTACTTCTTATCAAGTGAATCTTAACATGTATTTGGCCTTACAAAAAACATCATAATTTACATTTTCCGTATAAGATTGGTACGACTTTGTCATTTGAAAATTCTACTACATATTTTAGAATGACATTGCTATCCCATTTATTTAAATCAACCAAACATTCACTAAACACTTGTCATGATAATATCACTAGCCAATTCAATTAACTTTTATCGAAACCTTAATTCCATTCAACAACAAACTGTATTTCAGAAATGACTTACAGAAATTTCATCTTCTCACACACAATAAGGAATTACAACCTTTCATATCTCATGTAAATAACACAGATCTAACCAATAGGTCTCATATGATATTACCAAATAAAATAAACCTACACATAATGATCAGTTAGAACTACATACCAACAATATGCTCGAGATTTGCATTATACATATTATTAGAATCAAAATAGGGAGAACTAGAATTCAAAACTTTTAAAAAGCCTCATATGGAAAGGAATCCAAGAGAGAAAACCCATACCTTACTGTAGAATTGAATCTACGAAGATCACCATGTACCTTGCATGAAAATCTTGATTAATTGCCTTGAAATCCCCCAAGGAGAATTTTCTTTTTTTCATACATTTTTTTAGTGCAAACATGAGTTTCTTACCTTCGTAAAAATGAGTGCAAGTCTTAGGAAATGAATATTAACTAATTAAACTTAGGAAATTAACTTAATTAACTTAAGCAATTATCTAATTACTAAAATGCCCCTCCTAAATTAAGAAAAATAAGAGAGCATTTGACTTAGCCAATTTCTAAATTTTTTAAGGATTTTGGGTTTCACCATTATTTTTAATGAAGTAATTAAGTTTTTAATTTAATTAATGAAGTCACCTAGGGTAATTATTAAACCACCCCTAAGTCACTAGGACCATAAAAAACCCATTTGGACCATCCTAGGTTAGGTACTAGGATGTTTCTTTAGTTAGTTCCTTTGCTAGTGTCACTCGGTTAGGTCTTAGGATTTCACGCATAGTAGTTAGTTCATTTTAGTTAAGTTAGGTTAGTTATATTTTTAGGAAAGTTATGTAGAGCCTACGATTGTTTAGGAACCTTGGCCCCACTTGGTTTGAACAAACGCGCGCTTGCTCCCTTCCTGCCCTAACCAAGTTCTGTTGGGCTTGGTCTTTTGGACTTTTGACCGGTTGCACATGTGTTGATGCGCACTCCTTGTCCCAAGGATCCTCACTATGTCCTTGGGCACTTCTTAATCTACATGATCATTTTAAATGATTATTCTCTATGGAAGCTAGACTTGACAATTGGATACCTCATACCTAATTTGTGTGAGCTAAGGAAAAAATATTGCCTTCTGTCTTCATTGCAGGTAGAATTCCTAAAAAATTCTTGGTTTGGGGAGTTGGATCATCAAAGTGTATTTTATGTTACTTGTTAATTCATAGAAGTTGGCTAACACCCTTATGACAATATTCTCTTACATGTCCAATACTACTCAATATTGGGCATTGGGATGCCTATTTACCCCAATACATATTCTTAAAACCTAATAGACTATTCACTAGACAAGTAAATTTTCTTGAATGTTACATTATCCTCCCCTTAGGAACATTCATTCCCGAATGACACTACAAATCATTTTGAATAAAAGAGGGTATTTTGAAAGAACACATCAATATACGTGAAACTTTACTCTTTCGGAATATCTGTTTCACAACATACTCGGGATGATGCACATCACTCAAAGCTTATCTGAAGCTTCATTATAAGATTCAGAAACTTCCTTCTCAATCTTAATTTAAATCAATGCACATAACAACTCATGCAACACATAAATTCATGACCTCACTATACAAAAACATCAACATGAATGCAACCATGAACTCATATTAACTGATATAGTGCAAATCTAAAACACAAAATTATGGACTTAAAACACCAAAACAGACTAACACATTAAAATTTAGAGTTTCAAAAACAAAATAAGACTGAGGAAGAGTATATCCAACCTCAACAACTGAAAAATTGACGGCAACGGGACCTCATGTCGGCCTCGGTCTCCCATGTTGCTCCCTAAGGAAGGTGGTTTCTCTATAAAACCTTTACGGTGGCAACCTCCTTGTTCCTCAACTTCTTCACTTGGCTATCTAAAAAATCAACTAGAACCTTTTCATAAAAAGGGTTCTCATTGACTCCTAACCCATTTAAAAAGAAGATGGATGCTGGGTCACCTAGACACTTTCTATGCATCGAAACATAAAACATTGGAAGAGAAGAAGGCAAGTCATTAGGTAACTTAAGTTCATAGGAAACATTTCTTACTCGTTGTAAGACTTCATAAGGACCTATATACCTCGGATTCAACTTCCCCTTCGTACCAAACCTCATCACCGCTTTAATGGGTGATAGGTTCATCTAGACTTGATCACTTGCCTCAAATTCAAGATCATTTTTCTTTTTGTCATCATGAGACTTTTGACTATTGTAAGTAGTATAAAATCTATCACTAATCATTCTAATATTTTCAATTGCCTCATGTATGTTCTCAAGGCCATGGATGAAAGACTCTCCTACCTCAAAACACCCTACTAAGGACCTATATCTCCTGCCATACAGTGCTTCAAAAGGTTCAATCCCAATATAACAATGTTAGCTCTTATTATAAGGGAACTCAATGAATGGAAAGTGATCATCCAAACTCCCTTGATATGAATAACACATTCTCTCCGCATGTCTTCAAATGTATGAATGGTATGCTCTCGGTATCCATCCGTTTGATGATGAAAAGCATTATTGAGATTTACCTTTGTACCCAAGCTCATTAGGAAAGACTCCAAGGTGAGAAGTGAACTGGGATACCCTATTCACAATGATAGGTAATGGGATTCCATGCTACCTCACTATCTCATTAATATATATCTTTGCATAATCTTCCACCCTGTAAGTAGACTTCACAGGAATGAAGTGACAAAACATAGTCATCCTTTCAACAATGACCAATATAAAATCATGTAGTTTCTTGGTCCTAGGTAGACCAACCATAAAATCCATATTAATAGCCTCTCACTTCCATGTTTGGATCATAATCAACTTGCTAAAACTTCAAGGCTAAAGATCTTAGGCTTTAACCTTTTTGTAATTGGGGCACTCTTCCATAAATATAAAAAAAAAACTTTCTTCATACCATCCCATTAATAGATCTCCTTGAGACAAGGATACATCTTGGTAGAAATTGGATGAATGGAATACCTAGAGCCATGAGCTTCTGCAATAATATTAGGTCTCACATTATCAAGACTGGGCACACACAATCTTCTGTGGTATCTAAGCACACCCTCCCCCCATAGGGAGAATGGTTCATTTAGCTTACTCAACATTGAGTATTTAAATTCCATGAATACTTGGTCGCGATGCTGCTTAGATTTAACATCTACAACTAATGAGGATTTAGAACTGAATGAACTGAAACGCCCCCAATTGGTGTATCTACAAGTTGTACACCTAACCTAGCCAATTGGGGTATCTCTTTAACTAGCTCCTTTCTTTAATTATCAATATGAGACACACTGACCATGCTAAATCGTCTCAAAGCATTGGCCGCTACATTGGACTCACCTGGATGATAGTGGACACTCATATCATAATATTTGAACATCTCTATCCATCTTCTCTTACGAAGATTTAATTCTTTTTGAGTAAAAACATATTGAAGACTTTTATGGTTAGTAAATCAGTCAACATGTACACCATAGAAGTAATATCTCCAATGTTTTAACGCAACTACCACAACAGATAAATCAAGATCACGGATAGGGTAATTCTTCTTGTTGATTTTCAACTTCCTTGATTTATATGCAATCACCTTTACATCATGCATAAAGAAACATCCCAAACATACTCGGGAAGCATCATAATATACCACATACCTTTCACTACTCCTCAACAAATTGTGAACTGGGGCTGAAGTGAGTCGATCTTTGAAGTCTTGGAAGTTATTTTCCTATGTTTCAGACCACTCAAACTCCACCTCCTTCTTTGTTAATGCTGTCAATGGAGCAGCAAAAGAGGAAAAGCCGTCAACAAACCTACGATTGTAACTAGTACACCCATGAAATTGCGGATGTATGTAGGAGTGAGGTGTCTCAGCCAGTTCTTTACTGACTCAATCTGTTTTGGATCAATCTCTACACCCTTGTCGGACAAAACATTACCAACGAATGTCAATGATCTCAGTCAAAACTCACATTTTCTAAATTTTGCATACAATTGATGTTCCATGAGTAATTGCGATGTCATTCTCAAATATTGTTCATGATCTTCTCCAGTCTTAGAGTATATGAGTATGTCATATATGAATACTACAATAAAAGAATCAAGGTATTCATGGTAGACCCTATCCATAAGGTCCAAAAATGGGGCTTGTGCATTTGTAAGACCAAATGACATGACAAGAAACTCGTAATGACCATTCCTTGTACGAAAGGCAGTCTTAGGAATATCCTCTTGTCTTACTCTATGATGTTGATACCCTTACCAGAGATTTTCTTTAGAAACTAAACTTGAACCAACTGATCAAATAGATCATCAATTCTTGGAAGATGGCATTTTTTCTTTAAAATGACTTTGTTGAGTTGCCAATAATCGATACACATTCTAAGGGTTCCATCATTTTTCTTAACGAAAAATACTAGAGCACCCCATGGGGTTATGCTCAGCTGCATGAAGACCATACCAAGTAGATCTTTTAACTGCAACTTCAACTCTTTGAGTTTAGCTGGAGTCATTCTATAGGGAGGAATGTAAATTAGTTTGGTGTTTGGATCTAGGTCAATACCGAAGTGAATTTCGCATTCAGGAGGGGTTCCTGGTAAATCCTCCATAAAGACATCTTGAAACTCATTCACTATGGACGTAGAGTTTATGGATGCAACTTCATGTTCTATATCATTGACTCTTACTAAGTGGTATAAATACCTCTTAGATAAATCTTATTATCTTTATGATGGGAAACTATATTGCCTGTTGGATTTGAACTACGCCCTTCCCATTCAAGCTCTAACTGATTAGGAAACTGAAACCTTACTACTCTATTTCGACAGTCTATGGTAGCATATAATTTATATAGCCAATCCATACCCCAAAATCAAATCAAATTCAAAAATTGTTAATTCTATTAGGTCAACATGGGTAACTCTATGATGAACAATTATTGGGCAAACTCTATATACTCTTTTAGCTCTAATGTTGTCTTTTGTGAGAGTACTAGCTAGAAAAGGTTCATGCAATATCTCAGAAAGCAAGTAAAATTTCCTAACTACTAAACGAGTAATAAAATATTAGGTGCATCCTGGATCTACCTATGAATACACAGGAAAAGAACATACATGCATGTTAAGTGACGACATCAGTGACTTCTCCTGCTATTTTCTACTTTTCAAAGCATAGAATATGTTTCTCTTTGGTGGATCGGCTGCAGAAGTAGGATTAGGCCGAGGTTGTGTATCTACCCTTGCCTGATTCTTCACATGTGGGAAGTCCCTGATCATATGCTTACTCTTGCAGCACCCATAACAGGCATTAATACCTACCATGCACTCACCTCCATGTAAATAGCCACACTTACCATATGACTTTCGATCATGCTGGGCATTTCTATCATTTCCCTTCTTGGGGCCATACTTGTCCCCTTAGGCATTAGTGTTCCCGGAAGAAGAAGTCTTACCTAATTGATGGTGCCCCTTCTTGAAATTTGGCCTGTGCTGGACTCCAAACGAACTCCTTTTCAGTGCTAAAATCAGCCTTATCCGAGGGCATAAGTTTCTTATTTTCTTGACCTCTCTTCCTCTGATGACTCTTCTCTACCGGGTGTGCATGTACCATTAACCTAGCAATGTCAATTTTATCATGCAACATGCCTGCAATACATTCCTCCTCCAGATCCTACGATACATCACTCACAAAACTTCATTCTACTTGACAACACGAAAGAATCATATTTGGAATGTTTAACAAACGCCAAAGAGTATTCCTTGACTGACATACCTTCAAGACGTAGGTTGATGAACTCCTCAAACTTAGCCTCTCTCTGGTCTCTGGGAAAGAACCTCTAAAGGAATGCAATCTTGAGAATGTCCCAAGTGATGCGGACTTCTCCTGGTTCTCGGCCATCTACCCACACTTTGTACCATACCTAAGCCAAATTCTTGAGATGGTATGCAACAAATTCAGCCTTCTCTTCTTCATTAACACCCATAGCACAAAGAATCTTGTTGAACTCATCCACAAACTTCTGAGGATCCTTATTGGTTTTGGACTTGAACTAGACTAGAGGAATCATACTAGTGAAATATCACAGTCTGCTAGCCGTAGTGCCAGCATGTGAGTTCTTCCTTGAGTGCCCTCTCTAGTGGCCTCGGCTGTGATAGACTGTGCTTGAGCACTGATTTCTTGGTCCATGTGAACTAGTGGTGCTCTCCTGCCTGAGTTTCTTCTTTTGTTAATTTTTCTATATGTACACAGAAGAAGGAAGTTAGATTCTAAAATGACACAAAAGGACAAAACTCTACACAGCACGATAAAGAGTATAAGAAGGGAAGATTCCTAACATCACTAATTCTATAAGACATGGTTGTGGTGCACTTCAAAACAATAAGCTATAAACTACGCAATGTGGTTGTTTTGAGACATAGTTCCTAGGTAATTTAACCTCATGATCTGATATCAACTTTTTCACAACCGGGTTCTAGACCGTAGATTAGAGTGGCGTCGATAACCTCTTAAAGGTCGCAGACAATCCTCTTCCTAGCTTTAATCACAATCATACATTTAAATTTAGCAGAAACATTGACACTTTGTAGATTTACTGAAGTGTACTTAGACTTCATAAAATTATTGTATAAGAGTGATATTAATAATAGCTCAAAATTAAGAACCATCTATTAACAAATTGAACAATTGAAATGAAAAATTTATAATATCATTAATAGTTGCAAAACCCATATTAATACAAAGGCTTGAACAAATGTTTGAAAGAAAACTCTAGGGATAACATCCACTAGCTATGCCTAATCTACTAAAGCAAGAGAATACATCGTAGGAATCCTCGAAATCAAGAGGACCTACCAATGTCTGGAGGTACTAGTCTAAAGAACTTCAACTGATCTTCGATCATCTTCAATGACCTGCACCTACAAAAATACTAATTTTATTTTGGTTATTACACGCTTGTACTAAGTGTGTATATATGAACATAAACAAATAAGGACTGTGTATGATCAAGAAAAACTCTTCCTATAGCAACATGTCATTCTTGGAAAGTGAAGTCACTTCACTTTACTGATTCGTTATTCATGAATCATATTCTGAATATGACATATTTTAATGCATTTAAAGAACACAACTCATTTTCATTATGAAAGTAAGATCTTGGAATCATTAACATAATTTTAGGTCTAGTCAAGCAAAAATTAATATTTTTATGCTCCCCCTTAAGCCGCGAGCTCCCTTTCCCAGCCGTAGTTTATTTTTCGGTCTTTTATTTTTTTGTTGTGTAGTTCAATGATCTACTTTGATCATATGTTTTATTTATAAGTGCAAAGATTCATTGTAGTCTCGTTCCTAAAATTAGTCAAGTAAGTAATCCAAAAGACTAGTGGAATGATTTCACTACCCTATTCACAAATTATTCTTTCCATTCTTATTATATTGGGCATGAGGTATTTATAAGCCAATCTGTATTGGGTATGCCCATTATTCGATCATTTGCATAATATAAAGATGCTAGTGCATATGTTTATGCTTCAACTGATGAGTTTTTATGTTTTGCTCCCTTTATTGGCATAAGCTAATAACAGTTAAAACTTTATTATTATCAAAGATGATGATTTGATATACTTATGCTTTTGGTTACTTAGTTCACTTTGAACTTTCATTTTTATTCTTTGATGACATGTTCACATTGAAAATAGTAGGCTGACTTAGGATATTATTGTATGACTATTATTGGGATCTGTATGCGCAATGATTAAGAATGACTTATATCATTTCATAGTCTGACCATACCCTTTGGTCATCCTATCCGAACACCCCTCATATTCCTAGTTCTTTCTTTCTTTATTTCTTACTTTATTAAAAAATCATTAGGTTTAAGCGACATAAATCATTTTAGCTAAATGAAACGCAGTGTCTTCCCCTCACTAAAAAGAGGTAGTTCACTCGCCAATGTGAAATCAAATACTTCCTAGATTTCTTAGGTGAATCCACTAGCTAGTAACTTATGCTGGTGACATAGTTCAAAGACTAAGAGAATTTGAAGACCCTTATCCACCTAGGTGGTAGGATCATCTCATGAGTCTTACATGTGCTTTCATAAGCTCATTACTATTCCATCAGTGCTAAACTCAATTTCTTATGCTTTACAACTTTTAGAGTTGACTCATACATTATGGAAGCTTGCTTCTAGTATGAGGTGTTCTTACCTCAAAATATAATTGGTAATCCCTTTCTATATTTGATAAATGTAAATTTAAATCTCACATTATCATTATGGTGTGAATGAGACTTGTCTCACGATTTCTATCACCCTCTTATGTGAGTATCTTTAACATAATTGTTTAGCTGCAAGTGAGACTTGTCTCACTTACTCTAGCACCCCATATTTGGTCAATTTCTTAACTAATTAGATTTTAGTTATTTCATTACTCACCTTGTCTTGCTCAATGATATTTTGTAGACTTGTACCATTCATTATGAATGTTATAAGGACTTGTTCAATATGCTACTATGTTCATATGTTCATTTAGATAGGGTATATTAGGAGTTGTCCCAATCATTGACATATCCTAGGTTATGAGTTCATTGAGTTACATCTTTTCAAGATGTTATTAACGTCTATTTGGCCTTATAAGAAACAACATAATATGCATTGGCCATATAAGATTAGTATGGCCAAGTCATTGGCTTATTCTATTACATATTTTAGAAATTATATTGACGGCCAATTTCTTGGCATAAACAAAAATTTCTCTAAAAATTTTTCATAATTATAAGTAGCCAATTAAATTAACTTTAATCGAAATCATTCTATTTAACAACAAACTGAATTTTATAAATGCCTTATAACAATTTAATCTCCTCGAACACAATTATGCATTACAACATTTCGTACCTCATTTAAATAATACTCTAATCATACTGATCTAACCTATAGGTCTTATTTGACATTATCAAATCACAAGAACCTACACATAATGATCAGTTACACCACATACCAACATCATGCTCGATATTTGCATTATACAAACTATAAGATTTGTAAATAGGGAGAACAAGGGAGATGAAAATTTGACAATTTCATTGGGAACAACACTAGTTTCTACTTGCTTCAATTCAAAACGTTTGAAAAGCCTCCTTGGGAAAGGAATCCATGAGATAAAAGCCATACCTTACTTTATAATTGAATCTATAAAGATAACCCTGTACTTTGCACAAAAAAATTTGAAAAATTGCCTTGAAATCGTCTAAAGAAAATTTTTTGTTTTTGTTACATTTGTTCACTGTAAACGTGTGTTTCTTACATAGTTAAATGTTAGTGTAAGTATTACTAACTGAATGCTGACTAATTCAATTTATTCTAACTAACCTAATTAAATAAATCATTAAGCGAATTACAAAAATGCCCCTCCTAATTTGACTAAAAATATGAGAGCATTTGACGTAGCCTAATTGTTAATATTTGCTAAGGGTTTCGGTTTTGACCATGATCTTTAATTAATCAATTAATTTGTTAATTTATTCAATTAAGTTACCTAGGGTAATTACTAAATCACCCCTAAGTCACTAGGACCATAACCGACCCCTTTAGACCATCCTAGTTTATGTACTAGGATGTTTCTTAAGTTAGTTTCTCGACTAGTGTCACCCGGTTAGGTCTTAGGGTTTTCGGAACACTAGTTAGTTCATTTTAGTTAGTCGTAGGTTAGTTGACTAGTTAGTTAAGTTAGTTAGATCCTAGGATTAGCTAGGCAGCTTGGCCCCATGTTGTTTTTCCACACGCGTGGATGTCCCTTACGGCCGTAACCGAATTTGGTTTGGCTTGGTCCTTTGGTCTCGTGGACGGTACCACATGTTCTTGCACATATGTTGCTGCAAACTTCTTCTCCCAAGTATCCTCACAATGTCCTTGGGCACTCCTTAATCTACATTATCATTTTAAATGATCAGGTGTTATGGTACCTCATCTTGACACTTGGATGTCTCGTACCTAATGTGTGTGAGCTAAGAAGCAAAAATTTAGTTTAGGGACTTTACTACATGTACAGTTCCTAAACAAGCTTATATTGGAGAATTTGAACGTCGAAGTGTATTTTAATTTACTTGTTAATACATAGAAATTGGCTAACACCCCGAAACCAATATTATCTAACATACCAAACATTACTCAATATTCGGCAATGGGATGACTATGTACCCCAATAGATATTCTTAAAACCTAATATACACTGCACATGACAAGTACATTTTGTTGAATGTTACAGCCGGGGTGGTAGAGGACACTACTCTCATAATCTTTCTACAATTCTAACCACCTTATTTGTGGGAGATTCAATTCCTTTTAGGAAAAGACATATTGGATACTCTTATGGTCGGTAAAGAAATCAACATCAACACCATACAAGCAATGACTCCACATTTTCAAGGCAAACATCATGTCCGACAACTAAAGGGCATGAGTTGGATAGTTTTGCTTATGTACCTCAAGTTTCCTAGAAGCATAGCTTATCACCTTCCAATGTTGCATAACAACAAACTCCAAACCAACTCGTGATGCATCACAATACACAAAAAAATACTTTGTACCTTGCGGTAAGGTCAACACCAAGCGGAGGTAATCCTATCTTTTATCATTTGGAAGCTTTCTCAGAAAGCCTATATTTTATCATTTGGAAACTTTCTCACATTCCTTCTACAACTCAAATTTCATACACTTTTTGGTCAAAGTAGTCAAGGGAGATTCAATAGACGCAAATAATCAACAAACCTAATATAATAACCCACTAACCTAAAAAAATCCTAATATTTGTTGGAGTCAAAGGTCTAGACAAAATTTTGACCGCCTCCATTTTCATTCGATCAACCTCAACTCCATCATTAGAGATGATATGACCATGAAATGTCACCAAACTTAACAAAAACACATATTTGCCATACTTGGTAAACAATTGATGTTCCTTAAGTACTTTCAACACTACCTCAAATGGTTCATGTGCTCACCCTTATTTGTTGAATATACAAAGATTTATTTCCCATTTAGGTGGAATACCGGGAAGATTATTAGGAAAGGCATCTGGAAATTCTATCACTACGGTGACCGACTCAATAGGAGAAATTTCGAGTCTAGATCGTGGACTCTTACAATGTGGTATAGAAAATCTTAGAGATCATTTTTTCATGCTTTTAGACAAGAGATGGTACGAACTTTAGGAATAGAGCTTACCCCCTTCCACTCTACAACGGGTTCATTTGGAAAGTCAACGTTCATCACCCTCGTCTTTAAATCAAAGAAGCAAACGAAGCATGCACCCAATCCATACCCAATATAATATCAAAGTCAAGAATATCAAGTTCTACTAATTAAACATAAGAAAATCGATTGTCCAACATTATAGGGCAATTTCTATGTATCCTTTTTGCAACAACTGAATCACCTGCCAGAGTAGACTCTATAAAGGTTCATGCAAAATAACGGGTAAAATATAAAAACATTTGGCTACTAGATGAGTAACAAAAGATAAAGTAGCACCGGGATCAAGTAAGACATAAACATCAATAGATAAGACTTTCAACATACCTGTCACCACGTCGGGAGAAGTCACTTGCTCAACCCTAGAGCGGAGAACATAGAAGCGGTTCTTTTTTGGAGCATCATTTGACAAAATTTATTGAGTTTGACCACTACCCTTGTCTTTACCCAACACATAAGGGAAACTTCTAACTCTATGCCCGCTTTTACCATAACAAAAACAATGGTCGATCTGTTTAAGGGAATCACCATAGTGCTTCTTGCCACACATCCACAAGTTGGCTTATCAATTCATGAATTAATACCTTTTCCTTTATTAAATTAAGGGTTACACACCCTATCACCACTATCTTTAGGAAACCTTTAAGGAACATGACTAGAAACCCGCATCTAAAATCTAGGCTTCTCTTATATATCACGCCAATTCTTTGAAGAACCTCCATCGAAAGATTTTGACCTCTTGGAATCTCTACACAATCTGTTATACCTTGCTTCTTCCACATTCATGGCATAAACCATAAGATAAAAAATGTTCATGTTGTCACGTAGCATAGCCGAATGACATTCGTCTTGCAAATCATCTGACACCCCCATCGCAAAGAGTCTCATTTCACATCTAGGATCGGAAACCAAAGAAGTAGCATTATTCAACAATTTTATGAATTTTAAAGAGTAGTCATTAACACTTATACCTGCTTGGCAAAAGTTGATGAACTCCACCACTTTATCTTTACTCATCTCCCTAGGAAAGAACCGATCTACAAAAGCCTTCTAGAAGATGTCCCTAGTGACAAGACTACCTCTCAATGGACTATTATTCTTCCATTGCACAAACCATGCTTGAGCCACATCCTTTAGTTGATAAGTGGAATATTCGGCCTTCTTACTTGTGGAAAATTCCATAGCCAGTAGTATCTTGTATACTTTATCGATTGTTCTTGTGGATTTTCCTCAACCTTAGACCTGTAGAAGATAGGAGGGTTCATCCATGTGATCAGGACGGGGTACAACCTCTCGGTTGGCTTGGGCCGTCATACCTTGGGATTGAGTCGTGGTGGTTTGTGCTTAAGTAGTGAAATTTTGGTCCATTGGAAAAAAAGTGGACCTTATATTCTCATCCGTCAAAGGGGGAGGATTGATTAGAGCTTGTTTCATATTAGCATCTTCTTCAACTAGAGGAACTTGATCACAATTGGGAGGAGCTCCCGCATTGGAAATTTCTTCTACAAGTCTTCGTGTAACATTCCTTCGGGTGTTCATTCTTCTTATAAGAAGAACAATGGTATTAGATGCAAAAAGATATGATAAGTATATTCTAATAGCAAGGTATAAAAATTTCCAAGAAATGGGAATTTCCTAAGCATAACTTTTGTTCCCATCAATAAGTATGGCGCACTTTACAATTTTTAACACGAACATACATGGACGTGGTTGTGAAAGACATTGACTCTAGGATAATTCAACCTCATGTTCTGATACCAAGTTTGTCATATCTGATTTTGCCATCTACACGTACTCTTACATCATCACATTCATAAGTCGAATTTAACAAATATTTTAAAACATTTTATTACTTCTATTTTGACGTTTACATAGACCATTACATACACATAATATATATATAGAGTATACATAGACCCTTCGTATAGAAAAGTTACATAGACTTCTACTTTTTATTGCACGTATATACACATAAGATCGAACATAGTCATAAATATTATCTCATGGCATACCATCTAAATAATTATAGTAATTTGTGCATAGCCCTACATCAATGTGTACAAGCAACATATAGGCTTATGCAAATCGTACTCAAAGGAAAATAGAGAAAACATAAGAGTCTTATAAAAACAAGACAACTACATAAGCTAGATATTGGCATTGCACTCGGAAAGTGAGGACCTACCCACTTGGATGGTAGAGAATATCCAAGTCTTCTTCAAGTCGTAGCCTTCAAACACCGTAACCTAAACTATTTTGGAAAAAGGAAAAACTGGGGTAAGCACTCCACTTGTACTATGTATGAGACAATATCCATGCCTTCTAGAAAACATGCTAAGAAAAAATGACATTTCATGAAGTTTGCATTTTATCAATTAAAACCCCTTATTCACAATCAACAAGATCATCACATACTATAACATCATTTCTTGTCAAATCAATTATTCATACCATATAAGTAGATACATACTCAAGTAACCCTACATTCAAGATCATGTTTAACAATAAGCATGAATAACAGTACATTTAATTATAACAATAGCAAGACAATTTACAATGAACTTTTATCAAATAAACAACTGTAATGACCAAGAAAATCCCCATAACCTTACTCAATCAAGTAACCAAACAAGAATTATGACTAATATCATACATCACATAACATGAAATTTAAATATACATTTGATCTTACTTTAACAATATAGACCAACACATATTCATAATTGAACTAATAAACATACATTATCAAGAATATGCAAGTTCATAATATGCATATCATATAATATTATAAGCACAAACCTAGATAAGAACATCCTCCTAAGATTCCCTTCCATCCTAACTAGTACAACGCTTAGGTGGAGTCCAATACCTATAACTAGTCTAAGATATACACCTAAGGTTATCCTAGTTAGAGTTCAATGTTTTAAATTATTTTACCTTTTGGGAAAATCTTTCTCTAACCGATATAGACCAAATGAGCTAGACCACATGAGCTAGTGTGGAATTCGATGTCATAAAATTCTAAACCAAAGGAACGCTTACTACTTGCCAAGGTAGTACCAAAACATGAAACATGTCAACTACGTGAATCCACTAGATAGTATTCTTATAGGGGAAACATAGTTCAAGAACTAGGAGGTACAGTTTGGACCCTCTTTATGCTCCATGCATTGGAGTCTCCAATCTCAAGAGTAGTTCAGTGTTTTTACCTTCTCTATGTGGGAAGGGACACTCATCACTCTAGTTCACTTGTTGCTAATCAAGTGTCCCTTTTTGAATTGTCGTTCAGACTTTAATAATGAACCATAACTTAGTTTAGGTCATAGTGTCTAACCCCTTGTATAATCTTCATCATAAATAGTCCATAAGAATTGCATGAGTATAAGTCCTTTCATTACAATTCATATAAGATAGGTTAGCACATTAGCATTTCATATTATAAGAATGCACATATATAGTCATCCCTATCCTTATAACACATAAACCATAATCAACCTCACCACTTAATCAAGACATTTAAGTTCAATACCGAACTACTCTATCAATCCTAACACAAGGCTTACTCAAACATAACACCATGACTTACTCACAATTTAACCATATTTGAAAGTGAATGTTAAAAATCATAACACTTACCAAGTCTCCTTCATAGTTCATCATAAAGGTCTTACAATAAACCCTCAATTCAATCCAATTTATGTATACCATTTAATTACATAATCAACATGATAAAAAGGCTAGAAGAATTAATACATTACAATTTAATACTAGATCATCGCTTAAGATAAGGCACTTAGGTTAATTCACATTCTATCATAGATCATCATATCAATAACTAGCATGAAAACTACAATTTACTCTAATTTTTTCATAATTATTATAAAAACATCAATTAATAGATATTAACCAATAACCAAGTCAATGGAACAAATTTCAACTTAATTCATGTCAATATCAAACGTGGGTTTAAGGGTTAAGGATCATCATCTAAAAACAATACAAATCATCAAGATATACCATAATTAAGTTCAAAATCATTTTAATCTATTCATATTATCCAATAGAAAACATAAGCAATTCAGTCATAACCTAAATTTCTAGATTGAGAAGAACCATATGAAAACTAACTATTGAAAATATTTTAAAGGAACAATTTGAGAAAAGAGGTCTCAAAGGTGAATTACATCCCATACCTAAACGTTTGATGAAGATTTTATGGTTAAATCTTCCCTTTACATCCTTAAATCCTTCCCCTAGATAGTATTAAGTGGTTTCATCCAATAGAGAGAGAAAGAAGAGAGAAGGAAGAGGAATTCTTTTTTGGGTTGTGTTTAATCTAATAAGGGTTTGGGTCTCTATATGTGGTATTAATTAACTTCTTTATCTCTTAAACCACTAACTAATAATCTAACCCCTTAATTGATTAGTTAAGTCTATATTTTAAACAAGCTGAAATTTGACCCTAACTGACGGAACCTTGTTCTGAATTGTGCAAGAAAGGGCTCCAACATTCAGGCTACGTTTTGCTGAACGGTTTGAATCAATGCCCCGTGTGGTTGCACACTTCCTAGAGAGTGTTTCCTTCTACGTGTTAGGGTCCTCCTCAAGGGCCCCTGGTTTGTTCTTATTGAGTCATACCCGAACGTTTCGGCAAAGAATCATCTTACACACATATGAAATACCCTTCCACCAATTTTCATGGACTTATGACTTCTAAAACCTCATAAGTAGGCTTAGGCACGCTCATATATCTTATAACTTATTTTCGAACGTCATGAACATTTTGTACATTTTGGTTCCTAGACTTTTTAAATGACTTATATTCATTTAAATAGGTCTTAAAACGGTGTTTAGACCTCATGGAAAATATTTAGGCTTTATGAGTCTTGATTTTTCGACCCTTACGCTTGTCTCTTCTCAACTCATTAATACTTAAATGAACACATTTCGATATAAGATAATTTAAAACAAATGCAATATAAAAAATATTGTTTAAAAATATGATATCAACTCTATGTATATAACAAGACTACAACATTACTCTCAAATGTATGAGAAAATATAATAAACTATTGCATATAAAATACAATGACTTGATGATGTATCGCTCTACCTAAAGATGCAAGCTCAGCCTAAACATAGCCAATGGTATAGCACTTGAAAAATTTAGTGTATCAACTACTATATTTTGAAAAGGACTCACCTAAAATGTATGCCTTTTTCTACCCATAGTGTCTATATGGTTATAAGGAGATGTAAGTTATGTGAACTCAAGCTCATGCCCAATTTGGTGCTCAATATACAAGCTCCTTTGTTTTAAAAATATTCTTCATATATGATTTGAGATGAGTGCTCAAAAACATAGCTCAAATGTTATATTGGAAATATCTGTTTCTGTTCTTGCTTCATTTAGAAAGCTATTACTCTTCTATGAAAACTAATCCGAATGCTCTTTGGGAGAGCGATACCAATGGTATGGATCCTCACCTACCATGTATTAGTAAACCCTTGGTTAAAACACAAACTTTCTTGATCGAACTCAATGAACTTTCCATTTCTTCTTCTTTTGTCTTCTCTTTTCTCTTTAGTCCTACCGTGAAATCCCAAATTCCAAAACTAACTAAAATAATATTTGATGAATATTAACTCCTAAAATGTATTAGTATATTATGGCAAAGAAAATACTAAATACCCCTTAAAATATTTGATTGGACATTTTCTTAATCCAACAACCCAACATCAAAAAGGCATAACTTAATCATGCAAACTAAAATTCATGCAAACTTGGAGTCGTTGGAAGGATCATTCGAAGAACTCTCATACAATATTTTGAAGTAAACCTAACTAATCCTGAGGTAGGATTGATTGGTGATTTAAGTTGAACAATATCTCTACTTTAACTTACTTTAAATTTTCTAAATTTACACAAATACTTTCCAAGAATAACTATTTCAGATTTTAAACTTCCTTATAGTTCTTTTTATTTTCTAGATTTTACAATACCTTGAAAACATTCTTCCTTCAATGAGATTTTCTCTTACTAACATAAGGGTGGTATCATCTGGTTCAAACATCTCAAAGGCAATTGCAAACAAAGAACATGCTCACTTATATTTTACATAGTAGTATGAGGAAAACTAGTTACCTGGTCTTCATTATCTCCGACTTCAAGGAGATGTGGATATCACTACTCCATGTCGTATTCTTCTTTGCAAGTAGCTTCTTCAATGATTTGGTTCCTCCTAAGGAGCTTGAATGATGATATCTCTTTCGTTATCAACTTGCAAACATGGCTATCTAGGATCTAAATAGTAATCTCCCGATAAGATAAGCTATCATTCAACCTTATATTTTAAACTAGAATGATCAATAAAGGATCATCCATGCTCTTCTTCAACATAAAGACGTGAAAAACCAGATGACCGCTTCTAATTCTTGTGGTATCTCGAATTCAGAAGTTACATTGTCTATCCGCTTGGCTTTGAAATAAGATCCAATATATCGGGAACTAAGCTTCCCCATCTTACCTAACTTCATAACACCCTTCATGGTTTAGAACTTAAAATAGACCCAATTATCTACTTCAAACTCTATTGCCCTTATAGAAAAATCAGTGAAGGATTTTTGACAAATCTTTGTTGTTTTCAAAATTTCTTGGATCACCTTCTTCTTCTCCATAGCATTGCGAACTAATTATTTTCCTATCAACCATACTTCACCTGCATGAAACCATCTAATAGGAGATATGAATATTATCCTAAAAAGATCTTTACAAGTAGCCTTTTGGATGCTAGTCTCATATTTGTTGTTGTAAGAAAATTCAATAACAGATAGGTATTATACAAATTCTGTTCGGAATCAACTACACAAGCCCTTGAGGATGAAAGGTTTTGCTTAAGATCAACTATGTACGAAATAATAAAGACTGTCACTCTATGAAATCCTACCACCTCCTCAATATATTACGTTGCATAATCTTATGTTGAATGGGCAGTCTTAAGTGATAGAGAATGGGTTTATTTTGTCATTCTGTCGACAAACAACAAAATAGAATCATATTGTCTGCGAGACCTTTGTAAACTTGTGATGAACTCTGTATTTATCAAGTCCCACTTCCATACTAAATGTTTTATATTCTGGACCATACCACCCGGCCTTTGGTGCTTAACTTTTACTTGTTGGCAACTTGGACAGTTAGCAACAAATTCAGTAAAACCCTTCTTCATGCTATTCCATAAATATAAGTCTTTCAAATTTTGATACATTGTGGGAGAACGCATATGAAAGGTATATATGGATCAACGAGTTCTTTATTATCATCTCTTGGAGTCCATCCACTATATATACACATAATCTACCTTGATATGTCAATATATTATTTCCCCCTTGTGCAAATGCTAATACTTTTTGCTTTTGAACATTTGCCTTAGACTCAAGAAAAACTTGATCTTGATCTTGTTTTTCTATAACTACTAATATTAGTGACGATCCCATCCCTTACAACTCCTTTTAGTTCTGTGCAATCCATAAGTTGGACTCTTTAGTGTGGCTATGCGCATCTTTTGCTAACTCTCTCTTTTCTTCCTCAACATGGGCGGTACTACTCATAGACAGCCTACTCAAGGCATCATGAACAACATTAGCCTTACTTGAGTGGTGAATAATACTCATGTGATAATACCTTGGTAATTCTAACCATCTCTTTGGTCTAAGATTAAGATATTTTTAAGTTAAAACATACTGAAAGATATTACGATCGATGGATATATCAACACAAACACCATAAAAATAATGACACCATTTATTTAAAAAGAATTCTTTAACAACCAATTCTAAGTAATAAGGTGGGCATATCTCCTCGTGAACTTCCAACTGTCTTGATGCATAAGCTATACTTTTATCATTCTACATTAAAACAGAACCCAAGCCAACTCTAGATGGATGACAATACAACACAAAACCTTGAGTACCTTTTGGTAAAGTTAAATCTGGGCAGTTCTCAACCTATTCTTTCAATTCTTTAAATATTTTCTCACTAAGAATCAAATAATTGAAATTTCAGTTTTTCAGAGTCAACTTTGTCAAAACAAATTAAATGGTTGATAAACTGTGATGACCGTAAAAATTAACTAGGCTTATATAAAGGTGTACTTGTTATTTAAGGTCTGTTAAATATCTCAATAAATGTTTATTTAAGTTTTGATGTCATTCCATTTGAGTTTCCAATCAAGAGTCAAGGAATGATCAAGACGTTCGACGACTAGTACTCATGTGCTTGCAAGTGTTTTAGTGTTCCTTTTCATGTTTCGTGTCTTGTTCTGTGTCTAAATTGATAAGGGAGGTTCCCAAGATGTATATGTGCATGATTATAAGTTTAACGTCTGGGTACGACTTCACCTAGGACACAAAATGAGACTTACAGGAGGAACCCAACTAAAGGCATGAATCTGCATTGCAGCCTTCATGTAGTGCCAAACAATGGCCTATCATTAAAATGAAGTCTTGTAGAATTTGGGCGTCGATGGATCCTGACGGTCTGCAACTCTTAAAGCCTATTAATAAAACTTATAAGCACCATATATGGAAGATCAATCAAACGATGGTCCATCGTTTGTAGCGAGTCATTTTTGCCTGCATTTTTGCCTGTAACATGGCATTGCTCTAGTTGTTTTTGAAAGGTCACCCCAAGTATTAAAAATTATTAGGATTGTAGTATTATGTGTATTTGGGTATTTTAATAGTATTAAAGTAATTTAACTCTCATTTAGACCCTAACACCTAAGTCAAAATTCTTTTCCTCCCAAATGATCCCCTAAAATCTCCATGAAAGTTCAAGGTGAAGACGAAGATTGAATGATGGATTCCAACGGATTTTCTTCTTCAATTTTATTTGGTTACTTATACTAAGGTGTGATAGTTATATATCTATGACTTGATATCTCCATATAACTAATTTCAAAGTGATTTTAGATATTTCAAAGTTTATGAAATAGTCCAATTTCTACTCTAATTCATGGGTTCTTGCATGAAACTGTTTCAAACATTAATATATGATGTTATTGATGTATAATTTATGTTTAAAATGAAAATATCTATGAAACCTTGACATTATGCAATACTATAAATTGTGCTATATTATGTGTGATTCGATGATCACTTGATACGAGTGAATTAATGTGTAGATTGTATTGGGTTATTGAATTATGTATGGATTATCATTGAATTGTACACAGGCTGCCTTAGTTTGATGATAACCATATTTTATATTATTGAATCATTTTTGTTGTTGGATTGTTGTTTTAGGATAGTTGTTATTACTATTAGTAAGTGCCTTTGTGAATAAAAATTATTGAAATGATGCAGGATTGTTTATGATGATGGAAAGGTGGTAATTTTACATGATCTTTCTATACTGTGTAGAATTGATAATGAATTGTTTTGATGGCGGTCATTACGTATTGAGTATGTGATGAACATGACTTTGTCGGCATTATTTATTCACATTGTAGTAATATCATGCTAGGACATATATTAAGGTATAATGTGTAGATCTTTATGTTAAATACTCTTGTAATGCTTATGTGATCTCGTGTGAATGCTAATGTTATGATTCTTCTTTATGTGATTCTATATGATGATAGAACGCTAATAGGTTTCTTATATTATAATGCATATGAACTTTTGAGGTTTAAACATGTTTACATTGAAATGTTTGTATTTGAGTATGATTAACTATAATGAGTTTGTATATGTGGTTATAGAATATCTTGTGTGGTATATGCAGTGTCCCTACATGGTACATAAACTATATCGTATAAAGTATATGATGAATGTTGTGTATTGATTTGGTAAACATAATCCCTCACATTGATAGATGAAAGATACGTGAATATGTGATCCCCATACATGATAGTCTAAACCAACCTTTGTCGTGAATGTGTATTAATGATTGATTAATGAATGTCTAGGATCGGTAGACTTAAGATACTTACCTTCTAAGAATGAATAATTCAAAACCATGAATATACAAATAAGTTTATGATATACTTGAAGTTCAAAGACATAATTATATCCTTGTAAATGATGGACTTAGGGATAGGTTATCTAGAACGACATAAAACCATCTCTAAGAAAGTCAATGAGCTATAGTTATTTACCATTGAGTGGCAACCCTAGTTGTAAGACCTCCAAAATGTGTTAGAGTTTCTAGTGCCATTTTTTCCCCTGTAAGTTTGTTAAATGCTAATACAGTTCTTTAAAGTATGCTTGGGTGATTTGCAGTCATTAGAAATTAAAATTCAAGGGAAGACCAACACGTTCGATAAATAGTCACCTAAGGAGCCTTATGTGTTTTTAATGTGATTGTATGTTTCTTGAGCATATGTGGTGTTTATATCATAAAATATGATGTTTATAGGCATTTATTTGAGTTTCAAGAGGTTTTGAGGTCAAACGTCCAAAAACATCCAAGACGTTAGAAAGTTAGCCCTTGAGACATTCATGTGTGTCTTGATGGTGCCTACCATTTGTGGACATTTTACGTGTAACTATTTTTGGTGGAACTAATGTTGAAGGTCCTTGAATTGTTAATGTTCATATGTACTTTGGAACTTCTTGGGTAAGAATTCCCAAGGGCCCCATAAAAGGGCTCACAAGAAATACCCAAAGGTTGTCGAGAAAATGCATTGGCAGTGTCAATTGACAATCTCTAACGATGCGTTGTTGGTTGATTGGAACCCTATAGGTGGTGAGGCATTGATGGGAACTGAGACTCGTGAAGACTTATCCACATGACAGCCTCAGACCTAAATGATGCAAGACACAAAACGGTCCGTTGATGGACCAATGCCCCATCGTTGGGTTCGTCGATGCGGGCCTTTTTCAGTGCCTGCTCACTGTTTTATTAAAGGGGTTAATGGTAAATTGACCCCACGTCCAATATTACCCTACTTGTTTTGATTAGCTATTCTTGGGTGTAATTAAGGGATAAAAAACGTGATCAACCCATTCCGTATCCAATTCAATCAAAATTTTAGTTTACTCCAAAACCAATTCTCTCTAAAAACCTCAATTGAAGGTAAAGCTCAGGAACAACTTGGATCTTGGATTTCCATGGATTCTTCATAACGTTTAAGAGTTTTTATTACATATTAAGGTATGGTGATCATTCATTTTTAAGTAACCCTTCACTTGGAGAGTTAATCTCAATGTTTTGAAAGTGAAAATATGATCAAATACATTGTTCTTCAATCTAGCAATCGATTCGTTATAATAACGGTTTCAAAGTATTAATCATGATAAATTGATGATAATGTATTGGAAATAACGTGAAGTTCATTCCAATTGCATGATGAACCCATGTCTCTTCCCAAACTCGATTTAGCCATTGTATGGGAATTGTGATCTTGTCTTCTTAATGGTTGAATTATGATTTTATTGCTATGTATTGCTCATGCATAATGTTGTTTATGCATATTAATGATGAATTGTTCATGAACAATCCATTTGGACCAGTGTATGAAAATTTGATCATGACTAGCCTATGTCTATATATGCTCATTGTTACATTGCCTTTATAAGAAATGAATGTTGAATTCAATTATGTTATGATGATTATAACTACTGCCTTAGGTTAATATTATGGTTGAATTGTGGTTATAAATCTTTTATGAACAATGTAAAGAAAGCTTGGTATGAATTGATCAAGGTTCTTCTAGTCTATCATGTAGTAACTTGTGATCTTGATGTTACGATGGTTGTTTTGTAAATCAATTATTGTGAATTATTTTAGCAACTTCATGTAAGTGTAATATGATTATTATTAAGTATAATTGACACAATATAAATATATAACAATTGAATTGTTAAACATTGATTTAGGTCCTTGTAGCTTTTAGACTCGATAGAGTAATGTTTATGTTGTACTCTGTACTCTAGGATTAATGAAGCATCATTTAACTATAATTTTCTATCTATTTACCTAGTGACTTAAATGTATAAAATTGATTAAATATTATTGATTAAAAAGACTAGGGAAATTGATTGATGATCTATAACTCTCTACTTGCTAGTGTATATATGATAGATCGTATTTGATTGTAGTATGATCTTTTACCAACTTGTAAATCATTTTTTAATGATTATGGTACTTTGGATAGTTCCCTATACTTGAACTGTTGATGAAAGAGTATGGTCAATCATTTCCAAAGACTAAAGGAATTTTAAGAATTGCTCTACTACTCTACTTCTATACTTCTCTATAGTATCGTTGATGAAGCCTTGTATGGAATTGTGTGGTATGGTCCACTTATGGTGGCGGTGTTTACTTTTTTTTTCATTATATATGTGTTGACCATTTCCTTGAGGAAAATTGATTAATATATGAATGTGTTATTATTATAATCACTTTATGTGTAATTTCTACCTAGTCTTCTATTCAAGTTGTGAATTTACATTATGCTAGTATTGTGATGAGCATGAGAAATAGTATGTTAAGGTTATGTGTAGGTGATTCCAATAATTAATTATTAAGAAATGATGACCCCTACCTTTCTACACCTATGTGAATTTATGAGCGGAAAAAGTTAAGAGTCTTAAGTGTAATAGGAAGCTTCGCTTGTCTCCTATGATTATATGTGCTATGTGGTCTAGGCTTGAAAGTGTAATTTTTTAAGAGGGTAGATGCCTTAATGTGTTTTTTATAGCCATTATGTGATCATGTTGACCAATGTAAACACAGTGTCACACATTATGAGTGTTTGCCATATAGTATAGGTTCATAGTGTTTAATGAAACGATTGATCTCATATTCACTTTATGTCTACTACTATGCATGTAATGTAAAGGTATGTGAAGTATGAGTATACTTAGTGTCTAAATGTATTTATATTAAAGCATGGCTCATATAGTTACACTTGTTCACTTATGCATGAATGAAATAATACAAACATGTGTGGTATAAAGGTGTTATGTGACAGGTTTAGTTACATGAAAAAAGGTTCACATATGTATGATGATCTAGTAAATAGAGGGGTTCTTGAAAGGTGTTCTGAAGAGTAACCTAAACTAGATAGGTTCTTGAATATGTTATATCCATGTGAAATGTTTTCTCATAGTATAGAGGTTGGTGAAAGGACTTCTCATCTATAACCTCTGATATAATCATACGGGGAATGAATATTCTAAAACCTATGTTTTAAAAATTAATGTTAATAAGGGCATTTTGATAAAGGAAACTTAGCTTACATCCGAGTGAACATGATCCGAGCGGTGTCCCTTGTCCTTGTAGGATGTAGGACACCATAATCCTCATAAGGGTGATAAATACAATGTCTTAATAGGCATAACGAGGGTTTCCAAAAGTGAATAGTCATAATTCTCCATTTTCCATAAAGAGGGTTTTCATATATATTCCTCCAAGCTCCATAACTATGATTGCCACATAGGATCTAGTAGGTGAATCCACTAGTATGCAAGCTTGTGTTAATGTTATACCTTGGCTAGGTAGGAACACCTGCAATTAGTGTAAGGCTATACAATACCAGATTTCATATTTAGGAACAATTTACATGGTGTTAGTTAATGCTTAGGTTCCCTAATGTAAAATACAAAATGGATGTAAATTACTAATGACCATAAATTGGATGACCTAAGGAAAGATACTTAGGATATTGGAAGTAATGAACCCACCTAGACATTTCACAAGTATATATCTACGGGAGTCCTAGGATGGTTTTATAATGCTTGTCTATATTCTTATGGTTCTATTACATGACAATACGTTAAGTGTCTAAATGATGTAATGATTTTCATGATATGTAAAGTGTGGTCCTTGTTTATAAAATGGTTCTATTATGCATGAGTTGAGTTAAAGGGTTGTATGTATGGTTTCTTTGTGGTCTTAAAGTTAAGTTTGAACATGATTAGTGTTATGGGACATTCTTCATACATTTCACCAAGCATTATAATAAGGATTATATGGGAAAGTTATGAAGTTTGAATGAAATAAGTTCATTGTAAAAATAAAGTAGTTCATTGTAATGTGTGAGAAGCTTACTGTAATATTTGGCCTAAAGTCTATATGTGATTTTATATGATTTTTGGACGTTAAAATGACTATATGATGTATGTGAATAATATAAATGCTATTCTATCAAGGTTTTATAAAGATTCCACAAAAAAGGCATCATGTATGGTTTTCGACTAAAATGTCCCTTTCTAATGTATGTTTTTGCATGGTTGTCATACTTAGTACATTCTTTTTCTAACTCCATTCTTCTCTACTTTATACACAAAGAGTATATTATGGATGCTTAAAGGATGTTTATAAGATTGAGGAGCTTGATATGTGATTCCAAAGCTCAAGGAAAGGAATCCTTAAGTCCAAGGATGTCCTAATGTTTAGGTTACTATAAAGTCAATTTTTTTGTACTTGTGTATTATGTTAAAAGGGTCTTGTCCCTAATGTACTCTAATTATGTTGTGCTAGGATTACAAAGAGACTTAAGGTCTAAATATGTACTTATGATATTTTATGTATATATGATGTGAAGTTTCTAGCATATGATGTGCTATGAAAAGTTTTAAATTTTCCGCTAATTTAACTATGACAATGCAATGAATGATAACTATTAGCATGTGTATGAACTATCAGAGGTCAAGTACGCTATGTTACTTCTAGGGGATGTTCCTCTAGATGTGACAAATGTGGTATCAGAGCATTAGGTTTGTGAAAGTTATTTTAGGTTCTAAAAGTCTTGTATTGCCACGTGTAGTAGAGTATCATATCATTGGTGGTGAATCGCGACACATGAAATGGTACGGAAGTCTATAAGATGATAGATTTTTCCTTCTTTATCATTCTCATGTCGTGCCATATAACTTAACTTTATAATATCTCTCTCTTCTGTTTTCTTTTCCTATAGTCATTTAGACGTGAATGCTTGAATGAGATGGTTTATCTATGCTTAAGTGAATGCTTGAATGAGATGGTTTATCTATGCTTAAGTGAGAAAAGGTGAGTTTTGATGCTTATTATGTTTTCATGGTTTGATGAGTATGTGTGATGGTGAACTTAGCATGCTTTGATTATTTTATTCCAATTATGGCTATGTGTGTGAAATAAGAGAAATTTTAAGTTACGTTAATATGATATCCTTTGTGGGTATATATGAGACCTATGTGAAATAGCATGTTATTTTAAGAATGATGTGTTATTATAGACTTAAAGCATGTTAGAAGGTTTTATGGTGAAAATGAGCTTCTTTTAAGAATGGTATACTACTATTTGGTTTGGCATTATCGTATCCTAATGATATGCTTTGATTTTAAAATTCATTAGGAATATGTCAAATGTTAAAGAAGCATGATGCCTTAAGAATATATGAATGATGTTTCAAATATTTCCTTTGTTTATATGTGTGAACCTTCATGATTGTTTTATATGGATAAAAGTCTTTTGTATAGGGTTGATCCTAGGTGTGAAGGTAGTATGTTCATCTTGGTATGCTCATGATGAGGGTTGATTGATCTAGAAGTTACTTTACTGTAAGATTGAATGAAAAGGAAGATTCTGTATGGTTAAGTCTCCTTGTTTTTTTCCCCTAATTTTGTATAACCTTGGTGTCTATTGAATTGTATAAAACCATATATGGTTGAATAGTATGACCTAAGTTGATGATTTTGGGATAATTTTCCTAAAATTGTAAGGTTAGGAATGTGTAGGTTGACTTATTGTAATTCCTTTATTGGTTGATAAGTAAGATCCTCTTTAAAATTGGGTTAAATTGCTGTTAATTTGATTTATACTAAGTGGGCGATGGTGATGGAGCAATATGGTTATAGATATTCCTATTGTGTACTTCTATTCTTACTTGAGCTTGGATATAATGACTTCTTTGTAAGCCTGTATATGATAAGAGTTTTATATTTAAGTATTAAATGCATGACCTCTACATGTTTGGTATGTCCTGATTTACACTATGTAGAGTGTATTTTGAAGATTCTATGTTACTTCAAGAAGAATGTTTATTTACTGCATGGTTTTCTCATGTTAATTGTGCTTCTCGATATACTTGTTGTGTATTTGACTTCTTGAGATATGGTTAGAAAAATGTTTGTAGTGATAAATTGAGCCTCTATAAAAAGAAATATGTTGAGTCTCATGAAGAACTAGGTGACTTTTATGATTTTGAAAGCATGATTGTATCCACAGTCTTAAAAAGTGAAGGCATGATTAGCTAGTGCCCTTGTGTGCGCTTATGATTTATGTTATTCTTCCCAAATAATGCTTACTGTGAAGGCTATCGCGATATAAGAAATTGACATTTAGTGAAATGGCTTCCTAATTGTTTTTATGTGCTTGGTGTGACCTACCATTTAGACATCACTAGGAAGATATCATGCGCATGCCATGATTAAATGTAGAAAATTTTCATGTTACAGTAAATTTACCTTTTTGCATTTTCTTGGGTATGAACTCATGATATATGTAAGTGTGGTGAGGAGAAAAACATTCCTCCATGGACACAACTTAACATTCTATTGTTTAGTATGACCCTCATACCACTAGTTTCAACTAATAAGAATCCATTGTAAACCTATTTAACTCAAGTCTATTTGCATGGAAGTATGAGTGATTTAACGTCTTTTAAGAATTGTTGGAATCTGCATATGTGCGACCTTATATGATGAGATCAATGAATTTAAATGTAATGACCATGTTATGATTAGGAGAAGGATGTTCCTTCTACGAATAAGGGAAGTACCTTGGTGTTTGATGCATTAAAGAGTGAGTGAATACAAGTTTTGCTTGCTTGTATGCATTGAGTACTAAATGGTTGGAAGAGTGTTCCTTGCATTTTTTATGCATTATCTTCTATATGATGATATTTGTGACTGTTTTGAGATGCTCTCTGGTTCATTGACGTCCTTGTTGTTATTAAAGTTTTCTAAGTGTTATTCGAGGACGAATATTCCCATGTAGGGGATATTGAAAAAGACCTAAAAATTTATAGGATTTCTAGGGCCTCACTTGTCCCTATAAACTTTTTAGCATGTTATAACATTGCTTTAATGCATGCTGTGGTGATTTGAAGTCATTTGGAAGTCAAACGTTAATGGACGACCAACACGATCGACGCCTAGTCAAATAAAGGGCTTTATGTTTTTTATGTCATTATGTGTGTGTAATGATATTATGAGGTATTTATATGATTAAAAATGAATTTTATAGGATGTTTTTTTAGTTTCATGAGGTTTGGAAGTCAAACGACCAAGAACGTCCAAGACGTTAGAAAGTTAATCGTTGAGATGTTCTTATGTGTCTTGATGGTACCTAGTATGTTTGGACGTGTTGCATGTAATTATATTGGGTAAAACTTATGTGGAAGGTTCTTTGTATTTTAATGTTCACATTTATGTTTGAAAGTCCTGGGTATGACTTCCCAATGGCCCCGCAAAAGGTCCCACAAGAAACACCCAAAGGCTATCGTGATACTGCCATTGTAGTGTTAATCGACGAGCTCAAATGACGCCCTCTTGAACGGAGGACGCCCTCTCAATGGGGAGGCGTCGATGCGAACTTATAATGGAGAATTCTTGGCCACATGACATCCTCGGACCCAAATAATGGATGGCACAGAATGGTCCGTCGATGCACCAACGCCCCGTCGTTTGGTACATCGATGTAGGCATTTTGTCATTGACTGCACACTGTTTTATAAAAAGGGTAAATGAGAAATTATTCCCACCTTCTAATCTAATCCTACTAGGTTTTTTTAGCCATTTTTGGTGTACACTCAAAATAGACTTTCCCTCAAAACACAATTCTCTTTAATAATAACCTCCATTAAAGGTATAGCTCATAAACAACTTGGAGGCTTGATTTAAATGGATTCTTCATCATGTTTTCTCGAAGTAACCTTTCACTTGGAAAGTTAATCTCAATGATTTCAAAAAGAAAATATGATTAAATATCCTTTTCTTCAATATATCCATGAGTTCTTTCTACAAATGTTTTCAAAGGCTTTATCATTATTAATTGATGATAATGTATTGGTTTGAATGTGAAGTTCAATCCAATTGCATGACTAACCCATGTCCCTTCCCAAACTCGATTTAGCCGTTGCATGTGCATATTAATCATGTCTTGTTAATTGTTAAATTGTGATTCTATAACGTTGAAGTGCTCATGTATACTTTTACTTAATTACATTAATGAGTAATGATCCAATTTGATTAGTGTATGAAGATTTGATCATGACTAGCCTATGTGCCTATGTGATCACTGTAACATTGCTTTTATAAGGTATGAATGTGGAATTCGATTATGTTATGATGATTGTAGCTACTTCCTTAGGTTAATATCATGGTTTAATTGTGGGTTTAATTCTTTTATGATGAATGTTTATAAGGCTTGGTATGAATTTATCCAGGTTCTTCTAGTCTATTATGTAGTAACTTCTGATCTTGACATTAGGACGGTTTTTATGTGACTGTATTATGGTTAATTGTCTTAGCTACTTCCAATGCGTGTAATGTGCTGATAATTAAGTATAACTTACCCAATATAAATTGGTTACAATTGGTTGATGATTTATAACTCTCTACTTCCTAGTGTATATGTGATATATCGTATTGGATTGTAGTATGATCTTGTAGCGACTTGTACATGATTTTTTGCTATGATTATGGTACTTTAGATACTTCCCTATACTTGAATTGTTGATGAAAGATTAGTAATGGTCAATCATTACCAAAGGCTAAAGTAATTGTAAGAATTACTCTGCTCTTCTACTTCTCTACTTCTTTAAAGTATTGTTGATGAATCCTTTTATGGCATAGTGTGGTATGGTCCACTTATGGTGGAGGTGTTTACTTTATTTTTATAATATATGTATTGACCATAGATTTGAGACAAATTGATTAATATATGAATGTATGATTATGATGATCACCTTATGTGTAACTTTTACCTAGTTTTCTATTCAAGTTGTTAATCTATGTTATGCTACTATTATTATGATCATGAGAATGATTATGTTAAGGTTATGTGTAGGTGCTTTCAATAATTAAATAATAAGAAGTTATGACCCCTACCGTTCTACCCCTATATGAACGCATGAATGGATAAACTTAGGAGTCTTAAGTGTATTAGGAAGCTTGGCTTGTCTCCTACGTTATTCTGTGTTGTGTGGTCTCTGTTTTAAAATGTAATGTGTTCTTAAGAGGTTAGATGCCTTAATGTATTGTTGATAGCCATTATGTGATCATGTTGACGAATGTACACACACACTCACACATTATGCATGCTTGCATTATAGTAAATGTTCATAGTGTTTAATGAAACAATTGATCTCATATTCACTATATGTCTACTACTATGTGTGTAATGTAAAGGTATATGAAGTTTGAGTATACCTAGTGTCTAAATGTATTTATATGAATTATCTTGAATTATTTTAGCTACTTCCTATAAGTGTAATATTATGATAATTAAGTATAAGTTGACACAATATGAATAGATAACAATTGAATTGGTAAAGATTGATTTAGGTCCTTCTAGCTTATAGACTAGATAAAGTAATGTATATGTTGTACTGTTTACTCTACGATGACTGAAGCATTACTTAGCTATGATATTCTATCTCTTTAACTACTTCCCTAAATGTATATTATTGATAAAATATGATTGATGAACAAGTCTAGGGAAATTCGTTGATGATCTATAACTCTCTACTTCCTATGTATATGTGATATATTATATTGGATTGTAGTATGATCTTGTACCGACTTGTACATCATTTGTTTTATTATTACGGTACTTTAGCTAATTCCCGATACCTGAATTGTGGAATAAATAGTTGTACTGGTCAAGGACGACAAAAGATTAAAGGATTGGTATGAATTGCTCTACTCTCTATAATATTGTTGATGAAACCTTGTATGACATTGTGTGGTATGGTCCACTTAGGGTAGTGATGTTGACCATTACCTTGAATGGAAAATTATGAATATATTAATATGTGGTTAGGATAATCGCCTTATGTGTAACTTGTGCCTAGTCTTCTGCTCTAGTTGTTAATCTATGTTTTGTTACTATTGTTATGAAAATGAGAATAATTATGATAGGGTTATTTTTAGGTACTGCCATTAATTAAATATTAATGAATGATTAACCCTACATATTAACGCAATTGTGAATACATGAATAACTAAAGCATGAAGTCTTAAGTGTAATAGGGAGCTTGTCTTGTCTCCTATGCTACTGTGTGTTGTGTCGTCTATGCTTGAAAGTGTAATGTGGCCTTAAGAGGTTGTCTGCCTTAATGTGTTGTTGATAGCCACTATGTGATAATGTTAACAAATGTACACACACACTCACACATTGTGCATGCTTACAATGTAGTAAGGGTTCATAGTGTTTAATGAGAGGACTGATCTCATATTCATTAAATGTCTACTACTATGACTGTAATGTAAATGTATGTGAAGTATGATTATACCTAGTGTCTAAATATCTTTATATGAAATCATTGATTATATAGTTACATGAATGAAGTAAAGTATCAACATGTGTGGCCTAAAGGTGTTATGTGAAAGGTTTACTCACATGTAGGTACACACACATGTAGGATGATCTAGCCAATACAGGGTCTCTTGAAAGGTGTTCTCAAGAGTATCCTAAATTAGATAGGTGCATGAATATGCTATGTCCATGTGAAAGGTTTTCTCACAAGATATTGGTTGATGAGAGTATTTATCATCTTTAACCTATGAGCGAAGCATATGGGGAGTAAATCTCATAGAGACTATGTTTTGTAAAGTAAATTTAATAATGTCTTTTTAATAGAGGGAACTTATCTTAGCACCGAGTGACCTTAAAGTGAAGGGTGTCCCTTCCAATTTTTTGAAAGTAGGTCAGCATAAATCTCATGAGGTGGTAACTAAAATGTCTCAATAGGCACAAAAAGGTTTTCCAAAAGTGAATAATCAGAATGTCCTATTTGGCATTAAGAGGTTTTTCACATATATGCCTCCAAGTCCCATTAATATGATTGTCACATAGGATATAGAAAGTGAATACTCAAGTGTGCTAGCATGTATTAATGTTCTACCTTTTCTAGGTAGGAACATCTTCCATTGTTGTAAAGCTCTACAATACCAAATGCCATGTTTAAAACCCATAGTTTTAAAGACGGTTAAAACTTATCTTCCCCAATGGAAAATAAACAATGGAAGTAAATGACTAAGGACCATAACTACGATAACCTTGGAAAAGAAACTTAGGATAGGTGGAAGTAATGAACCCACCTAGACATTGCACAAGTAGTTATCTAAGGGAGTCTTAGGAAGGTGTTCAAAGGCATGTGCGCTTCTTATTGTTCTCTTACATGAAAAATTGTTAGTGTATACATTATGTGATGATTTTCATGATATGTGAAGTTTTTACCTTCTTTATGAAATTGTCCTATGAAAGCATAAGTTGAGTTAAATGGTTGTATGTGTGGTTTCTTTGTGGTTTTAATGTAGGCTTGAACATGATTAGTATTAATGGGACATTCATCATGCATTGCACCAAGTATAACTAGAAGGATTACTTGGGAAAGTTAAGAAGTTGGAATGAATTATGTTCACTGCAAAAGTAAACTACTTCACATTAATGTGTGAGAAGATTACTTAAAAATTCTCTAATATATGGCTTAAATTCCATATGTAATTTTATACGATGTTTCGACTTGGAATATGTCTATTTGATGAATACGAATAATAAAAATACTAGTGTATAATGTTTTTATAAATATTTCACAGAAAGGAATCATGTATGGTATTCAAGTAAAATTTCCCTTTTTAACGCATGTTTTTGCATAGTTTCCATATTTTTTGCATTCTTCTACTAACTCCATTATTCTCAAGTTTTTACACAAAGTATAGTTATCGATTCTTAAAGGATGTCTATATGATTGCGGATCTTGATATATGATTCTCAAGCTCAAGGAAAGGAGTCCTTAAATCCAAGGATGTTGTAATGTTTATCTTACTGTAAAGTCAATTTATTATTCTACTTATATATTATGTAAAAGGGTCGTGCCCCTAATAAACTCGAATGATGTGCCTAGGATGGCAAACAGACTTAAGGTCTAAATATTTGCTTATGATATTTTATATATATGTGAAATAAAGTTTCTACCATATGTTGTTCTATGAAAAGTTTGAATTTTTTTGCTAATTTACCTACGACAATGAAATTAATCATAACTATGAGCTTGTATAAGACCTACGAGAGGTCATGTACGCCAGTTACTTCTAGAGGGTTCTCCCCAGATGTGAAACTAGTGGCCCCAACTTTTAATATGTGTATGGTCTAAAATATGGTACCTCTTCATATAATCCTTATGTGATTCAACTTATTCGATGAGAACATGGATAGCACCGAGAGAATATTCTTGGGGAGTAACTCTACTTTACTTGAGACTAGAGTATGAAGACACCTTTGGTATTCCTTAACCATGTGCCTACATGAATTGTGTCCTAGTTCCATCCATGGCAACGAAAATATACTTCATCGAAATAGGGTAGTATACGGATTCCATTCCTAGATAGTATTGTCTATGTTATTTAATGCCTATTCTAATCATATGGGATGCATTCTTGTATTGACGATGTTCTACAATGTAGAGATACTATAATGTGACGATATCTATTCATTGCATGAGTAGACTTTGGAGATACTAGGATGAGTGTTCCATAGGTCTTCCCAAGATCAATATGTGAAGTCTTCCAAATGTATGGTTTTCTCTCAAAATGTATCTAATGAAAGTATGGTTTCTTAATGAATTATAATTTATAAGAGGACTCTTATATAGGATAGCTATGATGGTTGTTTCGGTAGGCTTCAAAAGGGTGTATAGGCGGTCTCTTCATGTTTTACTTTGATGAGTATTAGAGAAGCCTTAGGTAGGGAGTCAAATTGATGTAAAGGTTTATCTAACTGCATAAAAAACTATGTGATATGTGATGAAAATTAATAACTTACTTGAGGTAGTCTTGTGGATCATCTAGGTGTATCTGAAATGGTTGTGTGGGTGACACCTTCATAATGTACTTGGGTGGGTCTTCGAATAAACTTTGGTAGAGGGTCTATGTTATTATGGTTATGTAATAAACGTTACTTGAATATCTTCTGTATCTGATTGTTTAATAGTATTATGTCTCTTAAACTCTTTTATGAAGTTTTTTATCCAAATTTCATGAAAGCATGTTTCTATACTAAATGTCATTTTTTAATTGTTTTTGCAAAACTTCCATACTTGGTTTATTAAATGTGGTAACGCCTTATTTTCCTTTTTCCACTAAAAAGTAGGAAATTGGAAAGATTGATATGCCAGGGATGATGGATAGATTTCTAAGGGTTGAAGATAAACTATTGGTGAGTCCTCATTGATTCGAGGATAAGACCCACATGTTCCTTTTATATCTTTACTTATTGTTTAGGGTTTTGTATGGGCATAGTCCCAAGTGTTATATATTCCAAGTATTAGATGGTTTAAAGGGACATTGTAAAGATATATATTTTTAGATAAAGTCTGTCACTTGAGTATAAATTAAAGCATTCTTCGATTGTGAAGAAATTTTAAAATTCTTTCTCATTCAGAGTGTATATTATGCGATTATTGATACAAGAGGATTCTGTGGGACTTCCCTTTATCTTATACCCTAATAACCTCCAAGGGGTACCTTTTGATCGTTGCAGAACTTCGGTAGAGTATTAGTTTTCTGAAAAACCACATCTAGTCGAGTCTTATTCATCATGTGAAGCGCACCATACTATGAAAAGGAAGATATTGGGTGCTAGGAAAGTTTAACTTCTTCATTATTCTAATCGTGCCTAAGAGCTTTGTTGTATGATGTCTTTCTCTTGATTATTTTATGATGGTCCTTGGAGTGTGACGTTGGAGCAGTTTGGGATGAGCGAGAGAAAAATATTGAGTGTGACTCGTGAGATGGGATATGGAAGGTTGGCTTGATGATATTTGGGGGGTTAAGCTACATTATGAATGGGTGTATTGGTCGAAGAAATTGTGAAGTAGAATGTTACATTGCAGAGTAGTGGTTGTCGAGATGGTTTGAAGTTGTTTATATCCGACCTTTGTGGGTAGAAGGTTTTGTTTAATGTTTAAAGGTGAGCATTTACTAGTAAGGGATGTTATTCATGAGGTTTAGTGATTTGAAGAGAATGTCAGATAGGTATTTGTAAGGTTGATGTTTCCATAAGGGAGATCCTTGTAATGTTCTTATGTTGAGCTTAGATTAGTTTCTCCTATGTGGGAGAGAAAAAGGAATAGTTAGGAAGTTGGGCATGAGATATCCTTATCGTTTCCATATGTGCTTATTCAATCCTAAAACTAAGAGTTCCTAGTAACTTGGTTTTTGTTGTAGTCCATTATGAAAAATGATTTTCCAAATATTCTCCTTATGATAAGTTGTTTTAGTTGAAGTTTCGTTAAATGAGAAAATGAGTTTTCCTACATGGTATATCCTCTTGTTCATGGGAATTTAGTGTAGATTGTCTAATTACTTCATGAGGTAAAATAGTGAACATACCTAAATTGTTAGATGAGGTTGATTTTTTGAGCATGCCATTATGTTTTTTTAGAAAGTTGCATGTTGATCCTTTATGACAAAAATTGCTTAAATGTGCCTTATTGAAATTGTTGCATTAATATGCTTTGATGAAAAATTTCATGATGCGGTTATTAATGATTAAATAGGCATGATGTAACTATGAGAAGGGAATTCCTCATATAACATGAGAAATAGTAAAGAATGATGCATAAGGAGATGATACATGTAGTTCTATTTGCTTGAAATGCATAAAGTGGTTTGACGTCTTTTATGTGGAGTGTTGTTCCTCCTTTATATGTGTATGGTTTCTGATATTATATGCTTTAACGTGGAATGTTTCTTTGGTTATTTTCCTTTTAAGGTGTTAAAGTGTCATTCGAGGACGGATATTTCCAAGTGGAGAAGAATGTGACGACCCTACGCTTATCTTGAGCTCCACTTCTTCATAAAAGTATTTTAAATATCTTAATAACTGTGCATAGGAGTTTGAAATCATTCTTGTGGAGTTTGAAGTAAAACGTCAATGAATTACCAAGACGTTTGACGACTAGTCCTTATGTGCCTGCATGTTTTCTAATAGGCCTTTGCATGTGACGTGACTCTTTTGCTGTCTAAATTGATAGGGGAGATTCGTAAGTCCTACATGTACATGTTTATTGTGTTAACGTCCGGGTATGACTCAACCTAAAACCCACAAAGGGCCTAGAGGAGAACCCCAACTCAAGGCTTGAATCTTCCTAGCAGCTTGCATGCTGTGTCAAATGACGACACAAATAACCACCACTCATTCAAACAATGGATTGTCGACTTGGGGTGTTAATGGATCCTGCAAGTCTTCAAGTATTTGAGCATCTAAATCAACTTACGAAGCACCATCGACGGAACGTAGATAAGATGTAGGTCTATTATTTCTAGGGTATCGCTTCAACCGCCATTTTTGTCTTCAACATGGCTTTGCTTGGGGTGTTTTGGGAAATTCACAACAAATATTATTAATAAGTAGGACCGTTGTATTAGTTGTATCTGGTTATTTTAAGTGTATTAAAGTGATTTAACTCTCATTTATGCCCTAACACCTAAGTAAAAAACCTTTCAGTCCCAATTTCTATCCAAAAACCTCTATGAAAGTTCAAGGTGAAGAAGGAGTGTGGATGATGGATTTCAATGTATTTTATTGAATTATCTTTGGATACTTCTAATAAGGTATGACAACTTTTTATATAATTCTTTCTATCACCATAGAGCCACTTTCAAAGTGATTTTTAAGATTTCAAAGTTTATTGAAAAAGTTTGATTTCTACTCTAAGTCATGGCTTGTTGCATGAAAAATTTTCAAATAGTAAGATATGATTTTTTTTATGTATAACTGATGTTTTCCAATGAAAATCTCCATGATACCTTCACCTTCTCTAATCCTCTAAATTTGGCTATAATATGGGTGATTTGATCATCACTTGGTACTAGTGAATTCATGTGTTGACTGTATTGGACTACTTCATTGTTTATTGACTATGATTGTTGGGTTGTTTTTTTAAATTTTAGGTTATTATTATTGGTAAGATACTTTGTGAATTAAATTAATTGAAATGCCTATGAAATGTGGATGATGATGATAGAAAGGTTTCTAGTGGACTTGATCTCTCTATATTGTGTAGAATTGATGTATAATTTCTAACAAATTGTATTTATTGGTATAGTCCACTTATAGTGGCGGTGTTTATGTAGTGATAATGTGATTATCATAGACTTGTCGCCATTATTTATTCAAATTGTCGCAATATCATGCTAGGGCTTATATGAAGGTATAATTTGTAGATATTTATGAGAAGTACTCTTGTAATGCTTATCTTTTCTTCTCTGAATAATAATGTTATGATTCTTCTTTAAGTGATAGTATATGATTATAGAAGGCTAAGAGGTGTCTTATGTGATGATAATGTGTATTTATGTGTGAGGTTAAATCATGTTTTTCTTGAACGATTGTATGTGAATATGGTAGACTATGTGAGTTTCCATATGTGTTGATAGGGTATGTTTGTGGTAGACGTCGTCGCTTTACTTTGTACTTAAATGATATTGTATAAAGGATATGATAAATGTTCTCTTAATTCAAAAAACCTACGTCCCTTTTCTTGCATAATGATAGACATGTTAATATGTGGTCCTGTAATACCCCGTAGCCAAACTAGACCAAAAACAATTTTTTAAGAAAAATCTGCAGGTGCTACCAACGGTGGCATCAATGGACCATAGCCTTAACACAATCTGTCCTACACAATTGTTGATGGGATCAAAAACTCTTAAAAATTTCAGCCTAGAAAAATTGGTTAAGTCTTGGACGATTAACGGACTTATGGTGTGTATGTCAAACGACAGTCCGTAGTCCATGACCATCGATCAAGACGCCCTTCACCTACTCCCTTACAAGAGCTATGTATGACCATCATAATTCGTAGTTAGACAGTTGAAAAAGGTCATAATCAAGAATATGTATCCCATCCCCAGGATTCATGACTTGTTTGACCTACTTCAAGGTACTAGTCATTTCTCAATGATAGACCTCAGATCGGGTTATCATCAGCTCAAAGTCAGAGATAGTGACATTTCAAAAACATCATTCAAAACTCGGTATGGTCATTATGAATTTGTAGTTATGTCATTTGGACTAACCAATGCTCCTGCAACTTTCATGGATTTGATGAATAGAGTGTCCAAAGAGTACTTAGACTTGTTCATTATATCTTCAGTGATGATATCCTCATTTACTCGAGGAGTGAGGAAGAACATGAAAGTCATTTGAGAGTTGTTCTGCAGACTCTCAAAGATTGCCAATTATTCTCTATGTTTAGTAAATGTGGGTTTTGGTTGCAATCAGTTGCTTTACTTTGTCACACTGTATCTAGTGAAGGGATCTGCGTAGATTCACAAAAAATAGAAGCAGTGAAACAATGGCCCAGACCTACCTCTGTTATAGATATCATAAGATTCTAAGGTCTAAAAGGTTATTACAGAAGGTTTGTGGAAGGATTGTCATCCATAGCCTCACCATTGACTAGGTTGACTCAGAAGATGATCAAGTTCCAATGGTCAGACGATTGTGATAAAACATACGCAGAATTGAAAACTAGATTGACTACTGTTCCTATCTTGACTCTACCAGAGGGTTCAAATTGTTATTTTATCTACTATGATTCATCCAGAGTTGGCGTATGTTGCGTGTTGATGCAACGAGATAAGGTTATATCTTATGCCTCTAGAAAGCTTAAGGTGAATGAGAAGAACTATCCAAATCATGACTTTGAGCTTGCAGCAGTGGTGTTTTCACTCAAAATATGGAGACACTACTTTTATGGTGTTAATGTAGATATGTTCGCCGATTATAATAGCCTTCACTATGTCTTTACCTAGAAAGAGTTGAATCTTCGCTAGAGTAGATGGCTTGAGTTACTTGAGGATTATCATAAGAGTGTGCATTATCATCCTCGAAAGGCAAATGTTGTGGATGATGCTCTTAGTAGATTATCTATGGGTAGTGTACCCCATGTTGAGAAAAAAAAGAAAGGAGCTAGTGAAGGATGTTCATAGGCTTGCTCGCTTGGGAGTTCGCCTTATAAGCATATCAGACAGCGGTGTAATAGTTCAGAATGAGGCAGAATCATCCTTGATAGAGGAGGTTAAGGAAAAGCAAGAGAGTGATCCAATCTTGCCTGAATTAAAGGGGGAGATGGTGTACTTCATTACCAAGGTAGATTGAGTGTTCCTGATGTGGGAGAGTTGAGGCAGCATATTCTTGTAGAAGCCAATATCTCCAAATATTCTATTCATCCAGGTGCCACTAAGTTTTACAGCGATCTACTGGAAGTCTAATGGTGGAATGGCATAAATATGGATATATAAGACTTTGTGAGTAAGTGCCCCGATTACAAGCAAGTCAAGGTTAAACATCAGAAACCAGGTGGTATGACTCAAGAGATCGATATTCATAATTGTAAGAGGGATGTGATCAATATGGATTTCATCATAGGGTTACCTCGTACTCGCAGACAACGTGACTCAATTTGGGTGATAGTTGATAGGATGATTAAGTTTTCTCGCTTTTTGGCGGTCAAGAATACATATTCTGCAGAGGACTATGCAAAGCTCTTAACTTACTGAAATTTAGAGGTTGCATAGGGTTCCTTTGTCTATCTTCTCAGATAGAGGTCCTCGGTTTATCTCTCATTGGTGTTGGTGTTGGTTTTTGAGTAGCAATGCCTAACTGATTGCTTGGGCATTATTTATTTGTATAATTTACATAAATCCCATAGTATAAAATCTAGATTACAGGTACTTATATCCTAAAATAACAAATCAATTCAAAATTAAAAATCCATGCTCATCTTCGTCTTTATTTCAACGAAGAACTCTCAGGTACGATTCAAAATTTTTTGTTGAAAATTTTGTTATATACATAATGAACATTTTGAATTTCTACTGATACTTTCGAAGGAAAAAATTTATGACCATAGCTTTTGAGTTTTTAGAATTCTACATAGATCTCATTATAAACATTATGATATAAGGTATAATAGGGGAGAAAAAAATGTTGAGGGTAGGTGAAGACGAGGTCTTGAGAAGATCCCCGTGAAGTACTTTTTGAAGATGGATATTGTTGATGTCTCATGTAACTGAAGGATTACTAAATGTTCAACATGTATTTCATGTTACAGTAAAAGAATAGTTCAACAAACATTATATCCATCTTTAGTTGAAGTACAAATGAATTGGAGGACTAAATTTGTAAATCATAATTCTTGCTCTGGGACTACTTATATTATTATAATTTACCAATAATATATCTATTTCGGAGATGATGTCCATTTTTTTACTTATTTGTTTCGACTCTAGTTCTTGTTCTTTAGGCGAGTGTATGAAGTCTAGTTAGCTAATTAGCAACATGAAGATTTGATGACTTCTATATTATTTCTTAAGACGTGGCTTATTTATTCTTTTTCAACATTATTGGTATGATTATTTTTTAATTGGTGGTTTTTTCATTGTGTGGTGGCAGATCTCAAATATGAATGTAACTTAAAGTTGTTATTTTATAATTAACTTGCGCAAAAGTAGTTATGATTATTTTATATAACTTCAATTTTTGAGTTAAAGATACGATAGCAATAAATATATAACACATATCATGTGATTTAATCATTATTTTACATTTATTAAATTTTATATTGGATAAGTTATGATATATATGTTATGAGTTTGCAGATGTTTGAGTTAATATACTATGAATATGAACTATCAGACATATGTGAATTTCTTTTTTATTTCTGAATTTGAATCTGCACATATTAATCACGACTCATTATTGATTTCAACTTGTTGTAGTTTAATGTATATGTAATGGATTATTATAGAGGTGAGTCACTATGTTGTTATTGTAACGTCTCTGATTCATGTAAATTTTTATTTGATCTAGTAGAAAATGTATACGATACAATAAGATTGCGAAAAGTAGTATGTAAAAGAAAAGCAAAATGTATCACAATACATAAGAATTAATTTTCCCATTAGATGGATGAATGAATCAAGAGAAAACTAATACTAATTATTCAATGTAATAACACAAATCAATACGCAACTATGTAAAAAAATTACCAAGTAAACACATAATTGAGTCAGAAATGAATTTATAAATAACATTACATTGGTGATGTGTAAAAATGTATCAACAGTTAACTAAAACTAATAGAAGAAATAATATTATGTGTTTATGTATTAATTAATCATATACTTCATTTTATCTAAATTTTGTATTAGTTTTTAATAAGACAAATGTGCATGACATTTTGTATAATAAATAACAACTAAAAATTATGAAAGTTAAAGTCAAATTAATAATTGTTATATAGACTCTAAAAATTGAGTTCAAGTATATTAAAAAATATATAAAAAAACACTAAAACTAGTAAAAAATGTCTGACAACTGTCTAGATAATCTTTATGCAATATTAACCAAATCTTCCTTAGCTAGTTTTGTGAATTCACTCTTAGGCCGTGGTGAATTCTCATTTTCACTTACATATTAGCCTATTTAGTGCCATTTTTTACAATAAGATTGCTTATCATGTACGCAGATAATCTAAACAAAATGACAAACTGTAAAATTAGTGAGTTGTAATGTTAACATATATGTGCATGTGATACATTTAAATAAATTTTGGAATTTGATATCTAAATTTAAGTATATGATACATATTAGCAAATATAAAGTATTTTAATTGTTTATTTGATATAGATACTCATTACAACTTGACAAAGTGTAAATGTGTCAAAAAATTATGTTAAAAATATGGATTGAACTTCACAAATGTATCATGTATAATCATATTATATGTGATACAACATTCTACAAACTATAGCATTTTCTAGAATGTGAATTTTATAATTTCATATATTCGTAATACCTATTCAAAATGAGAATAAAATTAGAGTTTTACGTTTCTATATAATGATTTAACTTATTATACATTTCAATACGAGAACAACACTTTGTCATTAATATATTTGATTTTAAAAACAACTAACAAAGGAAAATATCAACGATCTGTCAAAATTTTATATATCATACTCATTAAAACCTGTTGAATCAATATTGTTTATCTTGAATTGACGATCACTCCTTTCTATCGCTCTTGTACCATTGAAAGGATATTCAAAAACACCCGTACCTAAAATGAATTAGAAAAATTCACCTCGATTGAAAAAAATGACTTATATTAGGGATTGTATTCAGTGTTCATAGAGAATTAATTAGAAAGGACGTCGTTCTCATAAGCACTAGCATTGTTAATCTTAGATGAGATTAATTTAATCAATGTAAGATGAAGAAGATAAAAACTTCAAAGCAAATAGAATAACAGTCGAATGGAATAGATGAAAACGTGATTTGAAATTTATTGTAACTAGAGAGAGAAACCTTTTAAAATTCAAAATAGTATTGAGGATCATATTAAGAGAGTGAAATAAACGAGATATTTATGGAGCAAAAATAGGAAAGGAAACATGTGTTTGTTTTTTAGGTGAAATGTATATGTTAACTGAAGAATCGAAAAAATAAGGGATTTCAGAAATATTTTTAAATAGTAGGGAATAATGGAAAATGAGGAAAATAAAAATGTGTATATAGGTAATTTTTCCTTATTTCTATGTGTGGTTTATCCTTGTTGACGAACCGGGTGCCTGCTTAAATATGTTATGCATTATCTTATTGAGGACGCTGAGTACAAAAGTTAGAATTACCTTGGACTAAGTGTGGGGTATTGCACACACCACCCATATATTAATTTTTGATGTTGCACTTGGGGTTACACTTTGATATAACTTGTAGGTACCATGTGTACATCACAACGTCCTGGCAAACTGTGGCTCAGCCTTCCCAATGGAACTGGATATGAAGCGGAAATGTACAAATAGTACCTCCAATTCCTAAAAGGCAAACCAAGGGATATATAGCAAAGGTCGTGTTGAAGGAAGGAAAAAGTTTGTATCAGAAGCATCGTGGCTTCTTAATTCTCCAATATCCGCATTAATTGGGATAGCCTAGCTCGTGAGTTCCTGCATATCTTCATGAGGATAAGAGCTCTTATAATGGAGTTTGAATCTGTTCAGCCGGACGAATGCTTCCTCAGTATACTATGTGAGTTCTATGACAACTGGGTGCCGAAAACCCGTGCTTATTATTTTATTGTTTGTGGTTAGAATGTTGCTATTATACCCACGAGAATCAATGATATTCTTGGTATTGTGGAGAAAATTTATATTTTGATGTTGACTAGGCTGAATATGAGGTCCCACCACCAAGCCATCTGACATTTACTATATGGAACGGAGTCCATAGCCTAGTGGAAAAATCACAATAGGAAGAGATATCACAAATATCTTTCATATTCTCACATCATTAAGACACGCGGGCGTCGTTGAAGGTAGTGATGAAATATCTAGTACCAAGCCTATATTTCATATACATCCTTCTAGATTACGTGTGCTTATTGTATGAGTAGATGATGGATATAAATATCAACAATGGAGATATCATTAAATCAACGATGTAGAAGTATCGTGTCCACAAGGGTAACAAGTATGATGTCTGTGGTCTCATCACAAAAATAAGTCGTCTTGCAGGGGTCTCGAAGAAGAACATGGATTTCATGGCTCCATTATACCTAACAACAATCAATATTAACAGTACAAAGGGGCCTGAGACTAATTTAGGACAAATATTCACCACTTTTCAACATCATAGGAAGGACAATTTAATCAAGGAAATAATGTATGGCAGAGAGATGCTCCGATACACAATTGGTGGTATGTATTTTACTAACCATAGATTGGAGAGGCGCACACGCGATACCCACTAAATGATGATGTAAAAGAACTTTTTGGAATTTGTCCTAATTTTTTGGATCCTATTAAGAATGACATCGCAATTAATGAGGACAACCTGCACACGGGCTCCGATGTGGACTTCATTTCTGAGGAGGAGATTGACCCAACCCAAGTAGGCAACGAGGTAGATGGCAATGATATGGAATATTTATAAGAGATCTACTTTACCTTACTGTTCAAACTTTATTCAATTTTTGAAATGCATTAAGGGCACTGCTATTGTACAAGTGTGAGTGGGGGTATGAACAACATATCTGATTTGACATATTGTATGTTGGAATAGTGTTTTTATTTTATTTTGATTTTTTGTAATTTGGTAATTGTTTTCGGTTCTTTGGCCATCAATAGTCCGTTTGAAGCCAGCAAAAATACAAAAAGATTTTTTAATAGTATTCAGTTTGTAGTTATAGATTTAGTCAAGTTGCCCAATGATATATGGATGACAACCGTCATAGGGGCAATTTCTTCATTTGAGTCTCAGGTTGGGTTGTACCGAAGTTGTAATTCTTTGAAAAGAAACTTTATCAAAATCATGACTGAAGTGATGTATAAATGCATTGACATGTTTGTGTGTGATTTAAACGTGCAATTTACAATTTATTGAACCTTCTGCGAAACATGATTTTGTACTGAAATTGATCCTTTCCGAATACAACTTGTGCTATGAGGGGTAGCTTTTTTATGATCTACATGACACGTTTCTGTGTCGAGAACTTCTTGAGGTTATTATTGAAGTGAAATTTAAGTATTATTTTGCTTTAGAGATGACAACATGCATTCCTTTGAAGATTGTTGACACTATTTCGAAGTAATATCCTTAGTCAAGCCGAATTGAGTTTTTTTTTTGCCTTGATTTTGTTTTAACCCACATGATCAGCCAATACCTTTCATTGATACCACAGTATAATCTCAATCCCTAATGCACTATGTTAGGAAGAAAGGTAGAAGCAAAGGAAAAAGTAGATAGGGTGATAAAGAATGGTTGTCGGGGAAGAGTTAAAGAAAAAGGTAAAGCAATGTGTCAGAAGTTAAAATATGAGTTTGCTATAGTCCGTAGGACATTGTGCACTCAAACAAAGGGAAATCGGAGATGAAGGTGGCTAACTTAGTAATATACCTCGATGATGGTCCTCGCCCTAAAAAGGGAAAAATGCACCTAAACTAGAGAGAAACTCTATGAAAAGGGTGGTTGTTGTTGAGTGCCCAAAAAATTATAAATGAGTAATAATAAAGAAGAAAAAAGGGGCAAAATAACATAAGTAAAGGTTGCGAATAAATATAAAGTAGCATTAAAATGTGTAATTGATCAAATAGTATTTTATTTAAGTATAAATTTCATCTTTGGCATATTTATATTCCAATAAGGCTAAGTATATCCAAATTTGTGCCTAGTTTGAATTCTATATGCATTTGTTTAGAGTCGTATTAATTAAGTTGTGTATTTATGAGCTAACAAACATGATTTGTTGTGTAGATAAGTTTAATGGGAGAAATGTACGCAATACGGGACAAATGAAGAAATCCAAAGATTCGAGTCAACATCGAGTAAGGACGAAGCTAAAGAAAATGTGCCAAGGCATTTAAGTGTTGCCTCCACGTAGCTGAGAAGGACTGTAATATTTGTACTGAAAATTAAATTTGGGACAAAATTCCTTCTTGCTCAGGCGACGCGCAGAGGGTAACAAGTCTTGAACGAGAATTTGGAAGGCATCCGCGTCCCGCACCTGAGGCATAGAATTGGTTGTTTCACCTTTTAGTATAAATAATGTTCTTTTATATTTTATTAATTATTCTGTTTCAGATTTTGCAAAAGGGCAACTTAGAAGACGTATTTTGGAGCTTTTAGGGTTATTTATCATTCTCATTTCCCTTCAATCATGGTTATGATTCATATCTATTTGATGGATTTGTGGATTATGAGTAGCTAAATACCATTGTTCTAGGGTTATGGTTACAAGATGAATATAATTTTTTTATTTTGATTTTGGGCTTTTTGTTGACTATCACTTGAATCTCTCTTATTTTCTTATTTTTATATTTCATGCCTGATTAGCATAGAAGTAATTATATTGTACGAAGTGAAATTGTGATAGGAATACGGGGATAGAACATGGGGAATAGGGGGCTTGTTGAAGTCTAAATAGATAAGGTTGATTAGCTTCTACGATAGGGATAAACCTAGAGACATTTCTTTGGTACCCATACTGGAAGATAGCTTAATGTTCAGTATTTAATCACTTTATCCCCGCTCAACGATGTAGTTAGAGTGTTAGGTACTATAGTGGATTAGAGGTCGGGAGACCATGATCATACATCTAACCTATGATTCTGTGTTTTGACAGTTATTAATAAACCATTGAAATTATATTTTTTTCTTGATTCCTGATAAAAACTGCAATCATGGATCGTTCCCCAAGAAATTGTTTGAAACCCGTAAAATTTAGTCATATCAGTTAAATATCATTTTACGTTAGAAGTAGATAAATAAATAACTCTTGAAATCTGCTTATTACATTTGTGTTGAAATGCAAGTTAGCTGAAGTGATAAATCCTAATTGAAATTCCCTGTGGGTACAGAACTTGGGTGTCAAAATTAGTCACTCTATTGCTTATACTATCACGTGCACTTGTGTGTGCGATTTGACAACAACAAAATTCCATCAAAAACTATTGCAACTACTCTTTTCTAGTCCTGCATTAGCCTTCTTGACTTGTCTACTACAAGATACAATGTTTCTTCCATATGCACATGCAAGTGTACATGATCACACAAGTAATATAATGACTCTTAAGATCCGGATTATCAAACCCAACTGATTTATGATTAGCACATATTTAATTTCACTTGTAACTACAATTTAAGGCAAGCATGTGGAGAGTGTTTTATTGGACTTTTAAACTAAATTTTACAATAATAACATTAGCTAAATTTTCTAATAATAATTCGGTTTCAGTTTGAGTACTATTTATGATTTTGGAAATGTAAGGGTTGTATCTTAAATAAGAATTTATGCGTAGTATCTTTAACTGGTAAATTTAAATGGTTATCAAATTACTGATTCACAAGATTAATAATATGATTATGATTTCGTAACCTCTAAGAATCTACAACAATTGACAATCTAACTACATCGTTTAGCAGGGATACATTTATGTAACTACAAAGAATTATGTTTTCATCTTATTTCAATACCAAGCATCATAAGTTGGTGTATCTCTATATTAGATACAAATCAATATCATGTTTGTAAAAAAAATTACCATTCTTCTTCTATTCAACTCCAGAACTCTCAATTCCTCTCCAAAATTAAAGAAAATATAATAGTTTAATTCTAATGGTGTTGAAACAAGAAAATAGTAACTTTTAGAAAAAGAAATAACTCTTATTGATAAACAAAACATGACCTATGGATTTGATACTAACAAATTAATAGTAGATACAAATCTAGAATAAACGGATTTAGCTACTTATAATTTGATTTATAAATTTTTTATCTTAAATATACATTCAAGAAATTAAAATATGAAAAAGAGAAGGATCATTAGACTTCGAAAGTCGAAGACCTTAGCTAGAGCCTCACATGTTGATATAAGCTTATAAGAGCTGTTTTTATACCTAAAATAATTACTATAAACCATCTGGGAAGTGTTAGAGTCAAGATGCCAAGAAACGTCCAAGACATTCGAAAGCACTCTAATTTAACTAATAAATCGTCCTCAGGTTAGGATAGGTTTGGAGGTGTTGTATGAATTCTAAAACATATAAAATGAATATAAATAGGTAAAAAACCATGTATATAGGGTGGAAGCGTGCAGGTGCAACCCCCCAAAAAGGGCCGCTTTATGGATCCAGAAAGGACCCCAAATTTTTGGCAAGCTGCCGAAGATGTAGCAAATACATTTGGCTGAAAGTATTCTGCGTCGCAGACTTTTGTGGCCTTTAATTAAAACTCAATTTTTTGTCGAGGGAAGCTCGTTGAATCCACTGTCTGGAAAATTATTTTAGAAAATCAGGCGAAAAAAGCTCCGCATCGCGGACTTGTTACTCGATGAAAATTATAAATATTTAATTAAAGTTTGACTTCATAAAATGGTCAACTTAAGTGAGAGGTCTTTTGGGTAATTCATGTGAGGTATATATATTTATTTTAAATTTGTTTTTCTAACATTCACTCACTTAAATAAAATCCCCAAATTAAAACTAAAAAGCTCTCACCTGTTTACTTTTTCTCTCTATTCGACCTCCATTGAAGGAACAAAGCTTGAAAAGAAGACCAATTTCTCTGAAATTCCACTTGATTTTCGTGGATTAATCTTCATTAAGGTATGGGTTCTTCACTCTTTGAATTTCATTCCCATGAGGTTCTCTAAATATTGGTTTCTAAAAGACCCAATTTCAAGGTTTTTTTCTTTTCTAATGAGTTTTCTTCTAAATATCATATTGACGGTTGATTATGATTAATTGTGATTTCCTATAGATAATTTAGTGTAGATTGTTGGTTAGTTGATGATAATTGATTCAATTTCAAGTAGATCAAGTCCTTTTTCCCAAATTCTCCGAATCATGGATCTTGCTTATAAATTGATTGGAATTAATGAGTGTATTAATTTTTAGACTTTTTTTCATCTATTCTAATCCATTTATGGACTGCCTAGGTTGATGAGTTGTTTGAATTGAATATATCTTATTAATAATTCATGATGAGACCTTTTCCCCAAATCGTAGGTTATGAATTGAAGGTAAATTGAATAATGATGATGTAATTCACTTAGTTATTGGGTTAATTGCTATTGAATTATGCTAGTACACATATTATTGAATGAGATTTAGTTGGTATATGGTAAGTCTTTATGATACTAACCTTTACTTCAATTATGATGGGTTGTAATTTATGTTGTAGTTCAATTGAAACATGTCTTATGATTAGCCTAAGTAGCTGTTGATATGATGTTTAATTGAAATTTCTTGACTATGTTATTGTGAGACTAAGCTTAGGATGAAATATAAGATTGGTTATGAATTACCTCTGTGCCTTACTATCATACGATGCTGATAATGTGTGAATCTCATAAATAAAGGGTTGTAATGAAAGGAAAATTATGATTCAATACATATTAAGCTAATGACCATGACTATACAAGGGGTTAGACAGCTACGACCTAAACTAAGTTATGTTTATTAATGAAAGATATTTAAAAAGGAACACTAGCTTAGAACTGAGTGAACTTGAAGATGAGGGATGATACCTTCCCAAGGAGGGAAGATAGGGTTCACCATAGACCTAAAAGATGGATAGTCTCATAGACCAAAAAGGGCATAGAGTGATATTGGCATGACAGCTCCCAAGCTCCATAAACTATGTTTCCACCATAGGAATACTAGCTAGTGGATCCACCTAGATATTATGTACATGTTTGATTCTACTTTGACCGATATACCACCTTCTATATGTGTATAGTATTACAACAACAGATTCCACACATATCTCTTAGTGGTCTATGTCAGTTAAAGAAAATGTTACCTAATGTAAATTGAAGTAATCAAGTAAACACTAACGATGGTGACTTAAGAGGTTTAACTTAGCCTAGAAAGGGGTATGAGACTTTGCATATTTCTTGTACTAGTTTACCTTGAGGGAAGCCTCAGGATATTATTTTTGTGTTTTATAATATATATGTTATGTATATGTTTAATCTACATGTTTATGCTCCTATATGATGTTAGTTTCGTTCATGAACATGATAGTTGTTTTTATTGATAAGTATGATAATAGCTATTATTGATATTATGTATTGTTGATCTTTGTATTGATTGTTGTCCTTTATTAAGTTTACTTGATTGAGTAGGCTAAATGATGGGTTATTGGTTGATTATATTATGATGTTATGAACTCTTTATATGTTTACTTTACTATACATGATGATGTTGGACCTGTGTTGTATATTGTCTTGACCTAAGACCTATGAAAACATTAGATTATATGAGTTTTTGGATGTGCATATGTCTTTTCAATGTAAATTTGCATGTTTTAAACAAATGTCCTCTTTATAATAATTTCAATTATTGTATGTCCATAACTCATACTTAGTAAAAGTGTGTACTAACACATGTTTAATGTTTACAAAAAATTTAGGGTTTTGGTGTTGAGCTTATAGAAGGCCTTTGAAGACTACTTGAATATTCCCCAATTACATGGTAGGTCCTCACTTTTCGAGAAAATCACGACTTTCTAGCATTGGATGTTTATTAGTCTTAAATACACTTTGTTCATTCACTTACATTTGAGTACTATGATTATATAGCCTATATGTAGCTTTATTTGTTTTGATATACGGGCTATGTGTAATGACCTGTTTAGTCGTTTTGAGCAGCAGATTTTATTTCTGGAAAAACTGGCTGAGACGACGGATCCCACGACGGACAGTCATGGGCACGACGGACCGTCAAGGAGGTCTCGTTCCAAAACACTTAGATTTCTGAAATTTGGGTACTGAAATCGACTCTCTGGACTTCGTGATGCAATGGCAGGACGGACCGTCACAGGCGTGACGGACCGTCACAGGCGTGACGGACCGTCACAGGCGTGACGGACCGTCACAGGCCCTTTAGTAAAGTTCAGTCTCTGAACTCTGTGACGACTCAACAGGACGGACCATCGCTGGCACGACGGACCATCACAGACTGCGTAATCCCAGGCTGGGTTAGATTTCTGTTAAATGTTTTAAGGGGCGTTTTGGACAATTCCTGCTATAATTATAAATCTAGTGGGTTAATGTTAATAATTTAACTATTGGAGGGTTAAAGGAGATAAACTTGCATTAATTAATGGATTAATTTATCATCTTTTATACTTAATTATATGCTAATTAAGGTAAAAGAAAGAGGGTTGAATAAGAAAAATAGAAAGAACAGAGAGAGGGAGAGGAACGATCAATAGAGAGGAGAAACGAAGAGGAAAACAAAGCTTTGGGGAATTTGCTTGCTTGATCACTAATCTTCAGTGGAGGTAGGTTATAATTTTTATGCTATTCGTAGTAAACTCTCAATAGCGAATGATATGTACTGGGTAGTGTTGTAAACCCTTCTATATGCCTAATTGTATGCTTGCATGAATGTGATTATATAATTTGTGATAACATAAGCATGATGAAGCTATTGAATCCTAAATCTTGAAAACACTAATCTACTTTGTTAATGATGATGCCTTGGTATAACAGAAGGCTTGATGAACGAAAGTAGTGAGATTAGGGGATCGGGTGTAACGTTCCGGCACTAGGATAGTATGATGAGGATCGGAGTGTCACGTTCCGACACCAGGATAGTATATGGATCAGGTTCCACGTTCCGGTACATGGATAGTATATGAGGATCAGAGTGTCACATTCCGACACCAGGATAATATATGGATCGGGTGCCACGTTCCGGTACCAGGATAATATACGGATCGGAGTGCCACATTCCGACACCAGGATAGAATATGGATTGGTTGTCATATTCCGACACCAGGATAGTATGATGAGGATCGGAGTGTCATTTTCCGACACTAGGATAGTATATGGAGCGGAGTGTCACGTACCGACACGAGAGAAATAAAGATAACGAATCTTGAAAGATGTTAATATACTTAATTTAATGAACCTAATTCCCAAATGAGTATGATGGGGAGGCGTGAGTCCTCATTGATGTGCTTGGTGTTGTGACCAAAGGTTATGGTAATTGTAAATGCCGCATGTTGAGTATTGTAGTTGATTTTATGATATTATCTGATATATACTATTTTCTATTTTGAGTTGGCCGATAATATCTAGTCAGTACTCGTGTTTTGTATTGACCCCTACTTGTAATTGTTTTCTTTGTTATTTGTGGAGTGTAGCAAACGTACCGTTGTCTTCAACTCAACCGCAACTCTAGCCAGTCTTCATTACACCGGACTTCAGGGTGAGCTAATGCTTCTAGCTTTGACTGGATCTTCTTCTTCATGTCTTGATGCCTTGAAGTTCCGGCATTGACTAGCTTTTTATTTATTCTTGCTTTCTAGATACTCTTAGAATTAGTAATTTGAGGATAGATGTTCTTGTAATGATGACTTCCAGATTTTGGGGATAATGATTTATAAATTTTAGAAGTTGTTTGATTGATTTCGTTAATGAGTTTTAAGCCTTCCGCATTGTATTTTGTTCATTATGCTTGAAATGGTGGGGTTTAGATTGGTTAGTTCACTCACATAGTAGGATAAGTGTGGGTGCCACTCGCGGCTCAATTTGGGTTGTTACAAACTTGCTATCAGAGCATTAGGTTCGTTGGTCTCATCACACAAGAACGAGTCTAGTAGAGTCTTAAGGAACGTTAGGGGGACGCCTTTACTTTTCTTTGGGAGGCTATACGACTATAGGAAAATTCCATTCTTTCTTTCTTTCGTGCTATTACTTGGATCCAATTGGTATCTAACCATCTTCACTCTATTTCGCAGATGGTTAGAACTAGAGCAACAACCGCGCCAACACCAGCACCGGCAAGACAAGAGGCGTCTAAGCCAGCCACTCAGAATGTAGCTCCAAGAGGAGCACTAACAAGAGGCCGTGGTAGAGGCCGCAGGAGGACGTCCTCTAGAGGAAGAGGACAAGAACCTTGACCATCTGGTACTAGGGCGGTGACTCCTCCACCGGCTGAGGAAGTAGTAAGAGAGCGTGAGGAAGGGGAGAATGAGCAAATGCAGAATGAGGAATTGCCACCCCAACCTACCCCAGAGATGATTAATCAGGTTCTTGCCTATCTTAGCGGGTTATCTCATCAAGGCCAAACACCTCCAGTGTTTTCTGCACCAGCACCTCAGGTTCCGGAGGTATAACATGCAGCTACTAAGGCTCCCCGTATGGATGCCTCATTTGAAATAGACACGTTTTCTCGGTTGACTACAGGGCCTATAATGACAAGTGATCAACATGAACTTTTCAGTATGTTCTTGAAATTGAAACCTCCAGTCTTCAAGGGTGCTGAATCTGAGGATGCCTACGATTTTCTGGTTGACTGTCATGAGTTATTATATAAAATGGGAATAGTGGAACGATTTGTTGTTGAGTTTGTAACCTATCAGCTTCAGGGAAATGCCAAAATGTGGTGGCGATCACATGTTGAATGTCAACCCGCACAATCACCACCTATGAGTTGGGCATCATTCTCTAGTTTATTTATGGAGAAGTATATACCCCGTACTTTAAGGGATAGGAGGAGAGATGAGTTCTTGAGCCTAGAGCAAGGTAGGATGTTGGTTAGGGCCTATGAGGCTAAGTTTCGTGCATTATATAGGTATGCCACCCAGCTTTGCTTCAGTCCACAAGAGCGGATTTGCCGTTTTGTGAAGGGGTTGAGGTCAGAGTTGTGGATTTCAGCCTTACAGGTAGCGGCTACAGCAAAATCCTTTCAGGAAGTGGTAGACTTCGTGATAGAGGTAAAGGGAGTGAAGCCAGATGATTTCAGCATGTCATCAACTACTAAGAAGTTTCGTAACGGAGGTGAGTTTAGTGGTTCTTACTCCAGAGGGCAGAGTTCCGGAGGTTATACAGCCCGACCTATTCAGTCTTCACTGCAGGCTGTAGCTGGGGGTCCACCTCTGACCGGTCAACATTTCTCTGAGTTTGGAGGTTATCCCCAGACTTTGTCGATCTCACACAGACCTATGCTTGAATCCAGAGAGTGTTATGGATGTGGGGAGACTGGATACATTAAGAGGTACTGTCCAAAATAGAGTTCCAGACCTCTAATAGTAAGAGGTAGAGGTGGTTATGAAAGAGGCCATCATTCTGGAGGGCGTGGTGGCCGAGTTAATGGTGGTCACCAAAATGGCCGGGATGATGGGTAAACTGGAGCCACTACGGCACAACATGGGAGGGGCAACGGGCAGACAGGTAATAGGGCTCATTGCTATGCTTTCCCTGGGAGATCTGAAGCGGAGACATAGGATGCAGTCATCACAGGTAATCTCTTGGTTTGCGATTGCATGGCTTCCGTATTATTTGATCCTTGATCCACATTTTCATATGTATCTTCTTCATTTGCTACTGGTCTTAATTTACATTGTGAATTGCTTGGCATGCCTATTTGTGTTTCTACTCCAGTGGGTGAGTCTGTGATAGTTGAAAAGGTGTATAGGTCTTGTCTTGTAACGTTTTTGGGGAGCAATACTCATGTAGACTTGGTTATCTTAGAAATGGTTGATTTCGATGTAATTCTGGGTATGAATTGGTTTTCTCCAAACTTTGCAATCTTAGATTGTAATGCTAAAACTGTGACGTTAACCAAACCTGGGACAGATCCGTTAGTGTGGGAGGGTGACTACACTTATAATCCGGTTCGTATCATCTACTTTCTTCGTTCTAAGAAAATGGTTAGTAAGGGTTGTTTCGCGTTCTTGGCACATCTCAGGGATGATACTACCCAAGTACCTTCAATTAAGTTGGTTTCGTTACTCTGCGAGTTTTTAGATGTGTTTCCTGCAGACCTTCCTTGTATGCCACCGGATAGAGATATTGACTTCTGCATCGATCTTTAACCGGGTAATCGCCCCATTTCTATACCCCCTCATAGAATGGATCCCGCTGAGTTAAGGGAGTTAAAGGCCCAACATCAAGAGTTGTTGAGCAAAGGCTTCATTAGACCAAGTGCATCCCCTTGGGGTGCTCCTGTTATGTTTGTGAAGAAGAAGGATGGAAGCTTTCGGATGTGCATAGACTACAGACAACTGAATAAGGTAATGGTTAAGAACAAGTATCCTCTTTCTCGCATTGATGATTTGTTCGATCAGTTACAAGGCGCTTGTACCTTCTCAAAAATCGACTTGAGATCTGGTTATCATCAATTGAAAATACGGGCAACAGATGTGCCCAAGACTACTTTACGGACAAGGTATGGGCATTATGAGTTCTTGGTAATGTCTTTTGGGCTTACGATTGTCCCTGCTGCTTTCATGAGCTTGATGAATGGGATTTGTAAGCCATATCTGGATCTCTTTGTCATTGTATTCATTGATGATATACTGGTATACTCAAAGAGCAAGAAAGAACATGAGGAGCACTTGAGAATTGTGTTGGAAATATTGAGGGAGAGAAAGCTTTATGCCAAATTCTCTAAGTGTGAGTTTTGGCTAAATTTAGTGTCCTTCTTAGGGCATGTAGTTTCTAAGGATGGAGTGATGGTGGATCCATCTAAGATTGAAATAGTGAGGAATTGGGTAAGACCTACTAATGTGTCAGAAGTAAGGAGCTTTGTTGGTTTAGCTAGCTACTACCGCCGATTTGTCAAGGGGTTCTCTTCTATTTCTTCCCAATTGACAAGCTTGACTAAGCATAATGTTCCATTTGCATGGTCGGACGAGTGTGAAGAAATATTTTAGAAACTCAAGACTTTGTTGACTACTGCACCCATTCTCACCTAGCCAGTGGAAGGTAAGAACTTCATTGTTTATTGTGATGCATCTTTTTCGGGTTTGGGTGCAGTGCTAATGCAAGAGAAGAATGTAATCGCTTATGCTTCAAGGCAATTAATGATGCACGAACGCAATTACCCGACCCATGATTTGGAGTTGGCCGTGGTAGTATTTGCATTAAAGCGATGGAGGCACTACCTATATGGGGTTAAGTGTGAAGTTTATACTGATCACCGTAGTTTACAGTATGTCTTTACTTAGAAGGATTTGAATTTAAGACAGAGGAGGTGGATGGAACTACTGAAAGACTATGACATCACTATCTTGTATCATCCTTGAAAAGCTAATGTTGTGGCAGATGCGTTAAGTAGAAAAGCAGGGAGCATGGGAAGTCTAGGTCACTTGCAGGATTCTAGAGAGGTTCAGACTTTGGCTAACGACTTTATGAGGTTAGAAGTAAATGAGAAGGGAGGATTTTTTGCCAGTGCGGAGGCGAGATCTTCTTTTCTTTACAAGATCAAGGGAAAACAGTTTGATGATGAGAAACTAAGACGAATTCGGGATATGGTGTTGCGAGGAGAGGCTAAAGAAGCAATAATGGATGAGGAAGGTGTTTTGAGAATTAAGGGAAGGGTATGTGTGCCCTGTGTTTATGATTTAATTTACACTATTCTTACAGAGGCTCATAGTTCCGGATATTCTATACATCCTGGTGCAACCAAGATGTACCGTGAGCTAAAGTAACACTTTTGGTGGAGTAGAATAAAGCGTGACATTGTTGATTTTGTTGCCAAATGTCCAAATTATCAGCAAGTAAAGTATGAACACCTGAGGCCCGGGGAAGTTTGACTCTATTTGGGTAATTGTGGACAGATTAACTAGGTCTGCGCACTTCATCCCGGTCAAGGTGACCTACAATGCAGAGAAGTTACCCAGATTCTACATCTCAGAAATTGTTCGATTGCATGGAGTTCCACTTTCCATCACATCAGATAGAGGTACGCAGTTTACTTCTAAGTTTTGGAGAACATTGCATGCGGAATTATGTACTAGGTTAGACCTTAGTACTGCATTTCACCCTCAGACCGATGGTCAGTCAGAGAGAACAATTCATGTGTTGGAAGATATGCTTCGTGCATATGTGATAGAATTTGGTGGTCATTGGGATAACTTCTTACCCTTAGCGGAGTTTTCATACAATAATAGCTATCACTCAAGTATTGATATGGCTCCTTTCAAAGCATTGTATGGGAGGAGATGTAAGTCTCCCATTGGTTGGTTTGATGCATTTGAAGTTAGACCATGGGGTACTGATCTTCTGAGAGAATCTTTAGATAAAGTGAAATGCATTCAAGAAAAGCTTTTAGCGGCTCAAAGTAGACAAAAAGAATATGCAGATCGGAAGGTTAGAGACTTGGAGTTTATGGAGGGTGAGCAAATCTTACTGAAGGTTTCGCCCATGAAAGGGGTGATGCGGTTTGGTAAGCGAGGTAAACATAGTCCAAGGTACATTGGTCCATTTGAAGTTCTGAAGCGCGCGGGGGAGGTAGCTTATGAATTGGCCTTACCCCCAGGACTGTCCGGAGTGCACCCAGTATTTCATGTGTGTTTGTTGAAAAGATACCATGGGGATGGGAACTACATCATTAGTTGGGATTCTTTCCCTCTTGATGAGAATTTTTCTTATGAGGAGGAGCCTCTTTCTATTCTAGACAGAGAAGTCCGCAAGTTGAGGTCAAGAGAGATTGCATTAATCAAGGTTCAATGGAAGAATCGACCAGTTGAAGAATCCACTTGGGAGAAGGAGGCTGATATGCAAGAAAGATACCCACATCTCTTTACAGATTCAGGTACTCCTTTTCGCCCTTGTTTCATTTCTTGTGATCGTTCAAGGACAAACGATGGGTAAATTGGTATCTATTGTAACGACCTGTTTAGTCGTTTTGAGCAGCAGATTTTATTTTTGGAAAAACTGGCTGAGACGACGGATCCCACGACTGACCGTCATGGGCATGACAGACCATCAAGGGGGTCTCGTTCCAAAACACTTAGATTTCTGATATTTGGGTACTGAAATCGACTCTCTGAACTTCGTGACGGAATGGCAGGATGCACCGTCACAGGCATGACGGACTGTAAAAGGCCTTCCAGTAAGGTTCAGCCTCTGAACTCTGTGACGACTAAGCAGGACGGACCGTCGCAGGCATGACGGCAGGTCACAGACTGCGTAATCCCAGGCTGGGTCGGATTTCTGTTAAATGTTTTAGGGGCGTTTTGGACTATTCCTGCTACAACTATGAATCTAGTGAGTTAATGTTAATAATTTAACTACTAGAGGGTTAAAGGAGATAACCTTGAATTCATTAATGGGTTAATTTATCATCTTTTATATGCTAATTAGGGTAAAAGAAAGGGGGTTGAATAAGAAAAATAGAGACAATAGAGAGAGGGAGAAGAATGATCGACCGAGAGGAGAAACTAAGAAGGAAACAAAGCTTTGGGAAATTTGCTTGCTTGATAACTAATCTTCGGCGGAGGTAGGTTATTGTTTTTATGCTATTCGTAGTAAACTCTTAATAGCGAATGATATGTATTGGGTAGTGTTGTAAACCCTTCTATATGCCTAATGTATGCTTGCATGAATGTGATTATATAATTTGTGATAACATAAGCATGATGAAGCTATTGAATCCTAAATCTTGAAAACCCTAATCTACTTTGTTAATGATGATGCCTGTGTATAAGAGAAGGCTTGACGAATGAAATTAGTGAGATTAGGGGATCGGGTGTCACGTTCCGACACCAGGATAGTATGATGAGGATCGGAGTGTCACATTTCGAGACCAGGATAGTATATGGATCGGGTTCCATGTTTCGCTACAAGGATAGTATATGAGGATCAGAGTGTCACGTTTCGACACCAGGATAGTATATGGATTGGGTGCCACGTTCCGGTACCAGGATAGTATATGGATCAGAGTGCCACGTTCCGGCACCAGGATAGAATATGGATCGGGTGTCACGTTCCGACACCAGGATAGTATGATGAGGATTGGAGTGTCACGTTCCGACACCAGGATAGTATATGAAGCGGAGTGTCACGTACCGACATGAGAGAAATAAAGATAACAAATCTTGAAAGATGATAATATACTTAATTTAATGAACCTAATTCCCAAATGAGTATGATGGGGAGGCGTGAGTCCTCATTGATGTGCTTGGTGTTGTGACCAAGGGTTATGGTAATTGTAAATGCCACATGTTGAGTATTGTAGTTGAATTTATGATATTATCTGATATATATTGTTTTCTATTTTGAGTTAGCCGATGATATCTACTCAGTACTCGTGTTTTGTACTGACCCCTACTTGTAATTGTTTTCTTTGTTATTTGTGGAGTGTAGCAAACGTACCGTCGTCTTCAACTCAACCGCAACTCTAGTTAGTCTTCATTACACCGGACTTCAGGGTGAGCTCACGCTTCTAGCTTGGACTGGATCTTCTTCTTCATGTCTTGATGTCTTGAAGTTCTGACATGGACTAGCTTTTTATTAATTCTAGCTTTCTAGATACTCCAAGAATTAGTAATTTGAGGATAGATGTTCTTGTGATGATGACTTTCAGATTTTGGGGATAATGACTTATAAATTTTAGAAGTTGTTTGATTGATTTTGTTAATGAGTTTTAAGTCTTCCGCATTGTATTTTGTTCATTATGCTTGAAATGGTGGGGTTCAGATTGGTTGGTTCGCTCACATAGTAGGATAAGTGTGGGTGCCACTGGCGGCTCGATTTGGGTCGTGATATTATGAAAAAATGTTATACTCTTGTTTATATGGTTTAATATGAGACATCAGTTTTTAAACTATGATATGTATCTTATATATATATATATGTGTGTGTGTGTGTGTGTGTGTGTGTGTGTGTATATGTATATATATATATATGTATATATATATGTGTGTGTGTATATATATCCACATATATATATACACATACATACATATATACATACATACATACATCTATATATATATATATGAATGTGTGTGTTTCTGTGTATGTGTGTGTGTGTGTTTTTGTGTGTGTGTGTGTGTGTTCCATAAAAGTAGAAGACTATGTATTTTTCTTATATGAAAGGTGTATGCATACTTGATATGAATATATCATGTCTAAGCAAGAGGTCTATGTAAACCTGAATGTAGAAGTAAATCAAAATTTTTTAAATTTCTGCTAATTTAACCTATGAAATGTAATGACATACGCTAAGAGGTTAATCCTAGTCCTCTTCGAGGACAACAACATTGGTTACTTCTATGGGGTGCTCCCACAATGTGAAAAATATAATATTAGAGCATGAGGCTGAATATATTTAGGATTGATATCTCATTAAAGAACATCTATATAGGTCCTTATTCATTGTTGTTGAGTGCTCCACACGAATAAGTTAGAAGCTATATGATTCTTAGGAAATTCATTTTTTTTGGAAATCCAGTGTCGTTCCTCTAGAGTTTAGTTTATGCGTGCTTTCGCCTACACTTTTTATTGTGGTTATAGGTATGAATACTCGAAGAACATCTGCATATGGTTCGAAGAAGGAATTGCTACTCTATTGGAACATGACAACAATGTTCTTCCTCAAGACGAAGTTTCTATTGATATACAAGTTTCAGCAAATCCTCCAACCATGACGGACGAGGATATAAAGACAACATTTCTCCAAATGTCCCAAGCCATTACTACCGAAGAACAACTTGTCACTACTTATGTTCAAGTCATGATGACCCAAGCTAAATTAGGAGATGGTACCCCGAGAAAACCAACATGTTAGCATCATGGCCTCCCATTTGAGGGATTTAAGAAGTATGAATCCCCCTACTTTCTATGGGTCCAAAGTGGAGGAAGACCCCAATATTTCATTGATGGACCTACAAAATCCTCTTTGTTATAGGGTTGACAACTAGTGAAAAGGCTTAGTTAGCCACCTACCAACTCAAGGACGTGGCGCAAACTTGGTACATCCAATGGAGATACATTAGGACGTTGAGGGGTGGTCCCGGTGACATCGGAGTTTTTTTAGAAGGATTTCTTTATAGGTACTTTCCTAGGAAATAGATAAAATCCAAAGTGGAAAAATTCATCAACAATCGTCAAGGAGGTACGAGTGTTTGAAATTTACTAAGCTCTCCAAATATGCCCTTTCTTTGGTTTCTTATCGTAGGAATGAGATGAGTCGCTTTGTGACGGGAGTGTCCGGTGACTTGAAAGAAGAACGTTTTTTAACTATGCTACATGATAATATGAACATTTCATGACTCATGGTTCATACTCAACAACTTGAGGAGACAAGGGTCAAAAGGAAGAGTAGACATTCAAATAGGGCAAAGTCTTTTCATGCTTGTTCTTCAAAGTGTAGGCTTGATGTCCAAGATAAGCCTATGTTCAAAAAGAGGTTTTCTAATCATGTTCCTTCCAAGATCACTACGGATCGTGATGATAGGGTTTCATTGGGACGGACAATTGCTTTTGTTATGGTAAGTTGCCAAATGGTGAGGATTTCCCAAACATGATAGATTAAGAAAACGGTAGTGGGTAAGCTCAAGAAAGTTGTTCTAATGTTGATACTTTGAAGAATAATCACTTCTACGTTCTCCGTTCTAGTAATGAGCACAAGACTTCTTCTGATGTGGTTATCAGTATGTTTAAAGTTTTCTTTGATGTTTATGCTTTACTTCACCCGAGTGCTACATTGTCTTTTGCTACCCTTTTGATAACTAGGAAGTTTCATATTTTGCCCGATTTCCTAAATGAACCAGTTATGGTAGCTACCCCGCAAGGTGAATCAGTTGTTGCAAATAGGGTATATAGAAACTATTTGATGTCGTTTTTGGTATGGATTGGTTGTATGCCTTCTTAGCTTCCATAGTTTGTAGAACAAGGGTAGTGAATTTTATCTTTCCTAGTGAACCCATCTTAAAGTGGAAGGGGGGATTTCTTATTCCTAGAGGTCATATCATTACATATTTAAAAACTTGTAAGATGATCTCTAAAGGGTGTTTATACAACATTGTAAGAGCTAACTATTTTGACTTGGAAATTCTACCCATTGTGGAAGACCCACTATGCGGGAATTTCTGGAGGTCTTTCCTAATGACCTCGGGAAATTAATTTTGTTATTTACTTGCTATTGGATACGAAGCCAATTTCAATTCCATATTATCGGATTGCTTCCACCAAATTGAAAGAATTAAAGGCTCAACTCAAAGTCTTACTAGATAAAGGCATCATTATATCTAGTATATCTCCATGGGGTGCTCCAATATTATTTGTGAAGAAGAAGGATGGGTCCCTTAAAATGTTCATTGAATATTATCTAGAACCTAACATTTCGATCTTAGGTCAGAAACATTGTTTATATGCCTAAAAAATTATTATAAACCATCTCGGAAGTTTTAGAGTCATGACGCCAAGAAACGTCCAAGACGTCCAAAAGCTAATCTAATTTATCTAGTGGAACGTCCTTAGGTATCGAAGAGGTTTAAGGGTGTTCAATAATGTATTAAACTTCTAAAATTACATTAAATATGCAAAACCATGTATATAGTGTGGAAACTTCCAGGTACAAACTCTCCAAGGGTTGCCTTAAGGATCCACGAAAGAACCCCAAACGTGGCTTGGAAAGCTGCAAAAGCAACAACAAAAATACACTTAACAGAAAGAAGTCCATGTCGCAGACATCGGTGGAATTTTTTAAAAATTCTACTTTGCGTCTTGGGCATGTCGCAGAATCTACTTTCTCAAAAATTAATTAAGAAAATCATGTCGGAGCAGCGTCGTATCGCAAACTTGTTTCTCGATGAAAATCTAAAATTTGTAATTCATAAATGACATCATTAAAGGATATACTTAAGTGAGGGGTATTTTGGGTTTTTCATGAGAGGTTTATATGTTGATACTAAATCAGTTTTTTCTTAAATTTAGTTACTCAAATAAAATCCCCAAATCGAAACACAAAAGCACTCACCTCTTTATACTTTCCCACTTTATTCAACCTCTACTGAAGGAAGAAACTAAGCTTGATGAAGAAGACCAATTTTTCTAGGATTTCACTTGATTTTTGTGGATTAGTATTCATTAATATATGCTTTCTTTACTCTTGAAATTCCTTTCCACAAGAGGTCCTCTCAAAGTTTATTTCTAAAGCACCCAATTTCAAAGGTCTTTCTTTTCTAATGGGTTTTCTTCTAAACTTCAAACTGATGGTTTATTATGATTATTTGTGATAACCTATGAATTATTAAGTGTAGTCTGCTGGTTTATTGATGTAATTGATAAAATTTCATGTAGATCAAGTCATTTTCCCCAAATTCCCCAAAACTCTTATCATGCATATAACATTAATGGGAATTGATGAATGTATTGATTTTTAGACTGTTTTTATCTGTTCTTATAATTTCATGGACTGACTAGAGTTATATATTGTTTGAACTGAATCTGTATCTTGAATAATTGATGATGAACCCTTTTCCTCAGACCCTAGGTTATGAATTAAAGATAAATTGAATAGTGATGATGCAATTGACTTAGTTACTATAGAATGATGTTAATACACCTAATATTAAATGAGATTTTGTAGGTTGATATTAAGATCATGATGATGGTCATTGAAGGAGATTCGGTAAGTCTTTATGAACCTAGCCTTTTCATCAAATTATGATGGGTTGTGATTGATAATGTAGTTCCATTGTAGTGTGTCCTTTGATTAGCCTAAGTAGGATTTGGTATGATGTTTAATTGAAATGTCGTTAATATGTGATTGTGATATTATGTTTAGGATCAAATGATATAAGGTCGGTTATGAATTATCTATGTGACTTACTATGATATGAGAATGATAATATGAAAATCTAACAAATGAAGAGTTGTAATGAAAGGACAATTCTCATGCAATACCTATTGAGATAATGACAATGAATATACAAGGGGTTAGATACCTATGACTAAATTATGTTATGGTTATTTATTAAAGACATTTCAAAAGGGACACTAGCTTAGCACCAAGTGAACTTAAAGATGAGGGGTGGCACCTTCCCAAGGGGGGAAGGTAGGGTTCACCATAGTCCTCACGGGCAGGATAGCCTCATAGCCCAAAAAAGGGATAGAGTGATATTTCCCTGACAGCCCCCCAAGAACCATAAACTACGTTTTAACAATTTGAATACTATATAGTAGATACACCCAGATGCAATATTCATGTTTTGTTCTACATTGGTCGGTAGACCATATTTCATCAGTGTAAGGTTTTTGTAAGACCCCGAAAAGGACATAGGTGAAGCTAGAGCCTAACATGGTTGTCATGATTTTCTAATGTCATAAAATGGTTTATAATGTTTGTTTGAGGTAATTTTATTAAGTTTATGTGCATTGGAAGTCAAACTTCAATGGATGATCAAGACATTCGACAATTAAGTCACATATGTGCCTTATATGTTGTTTTATGTGTTTATGAATGATTCATGAGGTTATAAGGTTATTATATTAGTAAATATCGTATATTACACATTCAAAAGGTTTGCTTTAACACGACGTTGCGTGTGTATGTATGTTTTATCGATATTTAGGTGTTTGTTTAGGATGAAAATCATGTGGAAGGTCCTAAACTTGTATTTAAATATATTTGGGTTTTATATATCCGTGTAGGAATCCTAGTAGGACCCATTAGGGGAACTAAAGGAGTACCCTAACTTGGAGTTCAACACTACCAGGCCATAGCAATAGACTGACCCAATCAACGGCCAGCCGACCAGGCGAGTGCCAGTAGATGAGTGGCATCGATGTAGCCACTTGAATGTAGGTTGAGGAGTTTCAGAAGCAACCAACGAGACCTCATCAATGGGGCATGTGTGAGACTACGGACCGTCGATGCTTTGCGTCGGTAGTGCTCTGATTTTCTTGGCAGTTTTCTATTAAAGCTTGAGGTTTTATGGATATTCACCCCATCTCTCATAAAATAGGACGATGGTTTTTTTTAATGTTTATGGGTAATTTAAGAGTATACAAGTAATTATACTATCATTTATCCCTAACATCTAAATCAAAATACATTCTCTCCCAAAGTTTCATCAAAAACATCAATGAAAGCTCAAGGTGAAGATGGAGCTTGAAGAAGGTTCTTTAATGAAGTGTCTTCTTCAATAACCATTTTTTTCTTATAATAAGGTATTATTTATTCATTTAAGTATTTCTATACCATAAAGCAAATTTCAAAGATTATTTTCAAAGATTTCAATAAGATGAAAAGTCCAATTTCTACTCTAAGTCTTGGGATCTTGCATGAAAGGTATTAAAATAGTACGATATGATATTATTAATGTATAACTAATGCTTTCAAATGAAATTCTCCATTAACCCTTAACCTTCACAAATTTATAAATTTGAGAAAAATATTGGTTATGTGATCATGCTTTGATATTAATGAATTTATGAGTAGATTGTTATGGGCTTTTGTTTCGTGTATAGATTATGATTAATTTGTTTTATAGGTTGTTCCATTTTTATCAATTGGATAGTGTATATTCTTAGATATATTGAATATTAATCTTACTTAATTGATATTGACTTATGGTTCATTATAATATTAAGCTTATTGAATTGATATTAACTTAAGGTTCATGAATTCTAATGTAGTTTTATATGGGATATTGATTAAGTTATGAAATATAGTAAATTGATATATATTTTGTATTAGATTGATGAATATTAGGTAATTGTCCCTAATTACCTTTATTTTATGTTAGTTAGACATCAACTATGTTGTGATTTATATGATACACATATGGTGGTAGTGCTATGTGAATTGATGTGCCCTTGTCGGTGTTACTTTATGCAATATAATGATCATGGACTTGTCGGCACTACTTGAAGTACTATTATGATTTTTGTAGTTGTTTGATGTGAAGTATGAGTACATCTATCTATATTGAAGTAATGTGAAAGTATGTGTCCTTTCTATCTATGTTAGGAAATCATGTAGACTATGACTATGTGCTTATGTGTGCAGTCTTAGGGTTGATGCATGGTTTTTCCTACTTAATTATATGACTCAATGATGGTTGTATTGATGATTATATGGTGGTATATAGGATTACTTAAAATACGATAAGTGTTACTTCTATGTGCTTGTAAGATGATTTTTAGTATGTGTTAAAGTGACATATGTTGTTTCTTGTCATGGTTTAATTGTCTCCCTTGATTGATGTATATGTGTTGATTTAGTATGATAAGGTGTCTTAGTCTTGATTCTATTAATGATGTGGGATCCCAAATTATGTTAAGATTGTCTTTATGTGAAACGTTGAACTTAGTGGTAAGGTTATGAATGTTGAAGTCGAAAGTCGTAATGGTATCCTTCAAGTAAAGGAATGATAGACATAAGGTTAATTGGATGAAACGACATCATATTAATCCTTAGGGAAGTTATCATGAGATTTTTGTCACATTGTAAAGTAGCCCTAGTGGACCTTTCTTTGGAAGGGTGAATATGATTAGGTTATGAACTTGATATAGAAACCCTTTATATGAACCGTTAATGAAAGTTACTCTATGAGAACAAAATCTAGTACTGAGTTTGGTAAGGGAAGTTGTTTTTATTTAACAATAAGACTAGATTACAAAGAAGACCATTCATATTTCTTAACCATGGGCCTACATGGGATGTGTCCAAGTTCTACCAGTGGAAAGTAGAACACCCTCATTAGAAAAGGTTTGAAATCCGAATTCCATGATTTGCTACCATAGTCTATGTCATTTTTTACCTATTCTCATCATATGGGATAGCTGATTGCATTAGAGAAGTTCTATGAAGTTTAGATGGTAGTATAGGACGTTATCTAGACATTGCACAATAGGTTTTGAATGTGTTAGTGAGAGTCCCTAGGTCTTTTCCAAGATAATTACTTGAATGTCCTTTATGTGATCAATATATCTTAATTAACTAATGAATGTAATGACACAAATTAAGAATATAGGTTAAATTATTAAGTACTTGTCTAGAGTAGTTAAGTGTTGCCTAGTTAACGTGTGAAGGGGGTATAGGAATGTGTAACTTCTTTTCTTAACTAGATAAGTCTTAAGAATGGCTCTTGCTAGGAAAGATGGTTAATTATGTGGACATGATTCAAAAATAGGTTTTCATAATGATTACTTTGGTAATCTTTAACAGGTCAATCATAAATGTTATCTTCTTGATTTAGTTAAGTCTTTTGATAACCTTGATAGGAGAGAATGTCATGTATATGTGTATGCTAATGTATAAAGTTAGAATGATTCTATATTAGGTAGTGTACATGATCTCTTGAGTGTATGTAAGGTATTGTATGGGCAGTTGCTTCACAACTCACTCGCATGAAATATTAGATTTTAGATATTTTTGAAAAAGCACTCGGTAAAGATCAATTAAAATCTAATTGATTAAAGTTGGGGATGATACACATGAAGTGACCTTTCACTATCTGAAGGAATCCAATCTTCCTTTGACTATGATTTAAAGGACAAGTATCCTCATTTATTTTAATCAAGGTATACACTCATGGAAAATCACAGGAGGAATAATTATCAAAAAAATCCAAATGTCACGCTTCTCAGGCAGTAGGGGACCTGGTCATGATTAACGGTTAGCACTCGCTACAATTCGCTTAAATTATGAAATGAGTACTTTGTAAATCTCCACATGTCAATCATGGACGAATCTTACTGTGGTATTATCGCTTTAAGTCAAAGTGATGCGTCTACCCAAAGACCTGATTGCATCATTTCACTTTCTTTTTTATACATCTTCCCTCCACTCCATCTCTTTAGTTTTAAAAATTCTCTTCTCAAGACTATTTGAAAAATATTGGAGGTACCCAGAGAAGGGATCACGTCTGTTGTTCGGAAGTCCTACACCAAGAAATATATGAAAGAATTCTTCAAGCTCCCTGACTTGTATCATATGGGTTTCCAAAAGAAACTCATGAGAGGGAGAGTACCAACTTTTATTTTTGTTTGTCATACGGTACTTTTTCCTGGAAGAAAGATACAAAAATTAGTATTTCAAATGTGGTTATTATGGATTGACTTTGAAAATATGAAAACTTGAACTTCCCAAACCATTATTTTGGAGAATATGTATAAATTTGTAGTTGAACACAAGGGCAAACATGGAAATGTTATGCGTATTTCATGACTAATGTGTTTCAACATCTGAACATTCCAGTTGGGAATGTTTCTTTTTGAACTGCTACGTAATATTTTTATTTGAGTACTTTGGAGAAGTGTGAGTTAATTGAAGAAAAAGAAGGACCACTAAGCAAGATGCTTCAATTGGTAATGGAACAAGATCAGGTGAACCATGAATAGGAGGAGATGATTGTGTTGTAAACAACAAAAATATAGACATTGCCTTATTGATGGTTCATCTACTCAAAGCACAGTCTAAGGGACATGGTATTGCAGAGGCAAACGAGCTAAGGATGAAAAAAATGCACTCCTGGCTCAGAATGCTGCTCTTTAAGAGAAACTGATCAAAGATCATGGTGAAGCTAATGATCGGTTACTCTTGTCATGAAGTCTTTTCCCCATCAGCCTCCATCTACATATTCCCTACCTTTCCTTCTTGTGTCTTTCATTTGTGTGGACATTGTCTAGGTTGCCTATATTATATTAATCTGTATGTATTGAATGTAATATTTAGTGCAATAACGCTGGTTTAAATTTTGTTGTGATTTATTCTTGTTAAATTTGGTTTTTTTTTCGTGTTTCCACTAGCTATGGTCTTACATTCAAACCTATTAGTAATGTTGCTTTACTGAATTTATTTTTAATGATGCCAAAAAGGGAAAATGTTGGTTGCTTAGGTTATTGGGCAGTGAAAAGAAAATTGATAGGGCAATCAAGTGTTTAGGCAGTTTGACAGACAAAAATGACTGAGCGCATTTGTGTGGAGTTTATCATCATCAAAAAGGGGAAAATGTTATTTGTAGTTTTGATGATTTGCAAAAATAATGGGACCTTTTAAAGGGACCTAATCCTAGAGTCAATGTACACACAATGAGGGCGTAAAAAATTTAATTGGTTGGTGCACAATATCCAATTAATGCAGAAACATCTGCCAATACTATGGCGTCGAAACTTGTGTCTATTATTCATAATGTCTATGTTCAATAGATACTAGCTTATTTTTTTCATCTTAAAAATTGTGAAATACTCAAGCAAAGACCATCCCAGTGACATATTCGCTATAGGCACACTATGGACCTGATAGAGCCACAGGCGTCATAGTGTCGTAAGAGTTATACTTTATTATTGACATACAAAATGTTTGGCTATACGAATATTCTAAAAATATCGAAATGACGAATATTCGTAAGAGTTATAAAAATTTGGCTATACGAATATTTTAAAAATAGCGCAATGACATACAAAATGTTTGTACCTTAAAAAATAATCAATATAATATACTAGCTGTGGCAAGCAAGAAAGTAGCAATTATCGTTTTTTTGAACAAACTTGATCATTGATTCAGTATAAGTTATCAAATATTTGTTGTTGTCTGTTATCAAATATAGCACAACCTACAAGCAATTTTATCAAAAACTATATGAAAAGAACTTTCCAAAAGCAACAAAAGAGAAGATAAATTTTCAATCTTCCTCACCTTAATTTTGAACATAATTAAAAAAAGTCATCAAAATAGAAAAAAAAAATTTGCAATATATACTTGCATCACTATGATTTAAAGTAAAAAATTATACTTCTTGAAATAGGGGGGAAAAAACCTTAAGAAATGAAATAGACTTTACAAGAAGTTTAATCAATGTATTTGAATTCGAAAAAAATATAGAAATAATTACAAAGAAATAAAAGATTTAGTTACTAAAGAACCGCATATAATAAATTCAATTATCAACAATTTAGCAGTGTATAAGGTGTGGATTAAGAGGTCTAAGAGTAATAATGTAGCATTCAAATTGAAAAACAATTTCCTTAAATACTGTTAAGAAGCGTGTAGAAAGGTACAAAAGTGAAGGTCAATTTTCAATTATCCTTTGTGAAATTTTAACATATTAAAATAAAAAGGTCACCACATAAGAAAAAAGAAATTATCATAGTTAGATTAATCACTATGACTTATAGTAAAGTTTAAGCTAAATAAAAACAAACATTGAACAATGAAACAAACTTCATAAAATAATCAATTAATGTAGTGGAGAAATTGACTACCCTGTAGTGGAGAAAAAACCTACTAATAATAGTGGCAAACAATTTGTCTATTTATATAAAATATAGGGTAGTTTGAACAAATTTTTATTGTATCTTATTGGAAAGATCACAATTCTTTGAAAAAGTTACAATCCTTTAGAAAGGTCACAATCTTTCATGAAAGTAGGAATTCTGTAAAAAAATCACAACTCTTCATAAAAGTCACAACTTTTTGAAAAAAGTCACAACATTTCATAATTGTCAAAACTTTTCATGAAAATGGAAGGGCAGTTTTGAAAATAAATAAATTAAAAATCAAATTCTGGTTTCTAGTAGTGCCACGTAAGCGGGCTTAGGGTTCTCTTTTATATAAATTTATGATTTATAAAGGACTAATATATCTTGTTTAGTTTGTAAAAGACTAAATTTGTTAGAGGTTACTAATTTAGTGGACAGTTTTGTAACTGCCTAGTGATAAGTTTAAGTGATCTAGGGCTTGTTTATTTTGTGGGCAGTGTTGAGTCTTCTAAGTTAAAGTCTATGTTTTCTTGGGTTGATAGCTTAGTGGGAATTGTGTTATCCACTTAGGCCCAGTATTTAATAGGATTACTACTTAGCCTCAAGATCAATTGCTTAATCTCATTTGGTGTTTTATGTGTGTTTCACTTTTTCTTGAAGAAGTTCAAAAAATTTGAAAATCATGTAGAATAGGTCGTAATTTTACACCTTTTAGCAAGGGGGTTTCCACGTAAACTGCTTGTGTTGTCTTGTGTCTTTTTTTACTCTTCATTACCATTATTACTTAGTCAAGGGACCTGTCCATTAAATGATAGTGAACACACTAGTTCTATCAATTTGGAAGGTAAGCAAACCACAAATTATATAAATTAAAAGGTATAATGGAAAAAATGTAGACAACGAAATGCCAATAACGTGAAAATGCATTTGTTGCACAAATCAATAGACAAAACTATTGATAAATTGAATGTGCAAAGTGATGCGGCGAACATAAGATACAAATTCTTAAACCAAAGGAATAATGCACTACTGTGATCAGTGTCATAAAAATTAACATTTTATAATATTTAAAAATTTTCTAAAAATAATAATTTCTTACTCATTTTAATAGTAAATAAAAGTATATTAACTATGGCAGACTATTGGCATAATGAAGGTGTACTCAACTATAACACTTTGAATATTTCTAAGCTAAGACACGAATAATTTTTTTAGACATCGCAACTCTACCATTATAATATGAATCGTTCATCATAAGTATATGATCTTGAACAAGGTGATGCACTATTTTTTCTTGTGTATTAAGGTCCTTTTTATCAAGTGTATCAAGGGTATCAAAAGTTATCTTAGGTCATAAAGGATATCAAACACCAATTCAAGTTCAAAGAATTCCTGTCGCTAAGTTCTCGCATGAGTTAATGTAGAGGTAAACATCAAATGACCCTATCTCTCAATATATAAAGAGTCAGGTGACCTATGACCCATCATATTGAGTCATATGAGCCTTTTTTCCAACCCAACCAGTCAGTACCAATGTGTCTTTAGGCTAAGAAGTTATGGTTATTTTATTGGACTATAATTGGGCTAAGAAATTCGACATCGACACTTGCCCATTAGGCAACTCACGGAATGATTTGACAAATCACCAAATTGGCTCAACTAAATAGCCTTAAAACGTCAAATCTTTTGACATTTTCGTGATATGAATCCCATTTGTTCAACAACCAATATTTTGATGAGGTGTCCTCATGATTAGTGATTTTACAGATCCAATTAATTGAACGGTAATGTTCTTTGAATTATATGTTATTGTAATGTTCTCATAAGGGTATTCTTTAATGTTTAACTTAAATTAAACTTTATAAGTCCATATTTCAACCTAATATCATCATTATAGGTATATAAATTCTAAAAATCGATAATTGTCCTTCTAAAGAACGAGAACTACAAGATAGGGTCCAACCTTCAAAGTTTTAAAGGCTCAAGTTTAAGATACTTTTAGATATACCAAAGGTTTTTTACTCAAGATTCTTCTACACACTTCCTCTTCTAAGATTTTTCTTCAATACTCCTAACTATGGTACATAGGGCTAATCATAGTTATGTACTAAGTTCGTCCTCACGCCCTACATCTTAATTCAGTCGCTACAAAATCATGTTTAGGATTCTACCTATAGTCTCGAAAAATCTGAATCCGGTTTGTGTTTTCTTGTCCTGAGTTTCGTTTGCTTAATCATTGAGATTTTGATTTTTTGACGCATGTTTATTCTTATTGTAACACCCCATAGCAAAAATAGACAAAAAACAAGCTTTAAAGAAAAATCTGCAGGTGCTACCAACGGTGGCATCGACGGACCACGGCAGACTATAGCCTAATCCATGGTCCATCCTGCACAACCGTTGAAGGGAATAGAAACTCCCAAAAATTTCAACCAAAAAAAATTTGTTAGGTCTTGGATGACGGATGGAGTTACGGTCCGTAGATCATACAAAGGTCCATAGTCTGTGATCGTCGATCAATACTCCCTTCAACCACTCTATGACAAAAGCTATGGATGACCAACATAGTATGTAGGTCCACCTACTGACCGTAGCTGGAAAATTTTCAGACAGTTAAGGGGAAATGCAATTGCATCAATTTCAAATGATCATAACTCTTAGCACCAAATGAATTAGGTGACCCGTGACCTACACACAAATAGGTAATTGAATTTTATTTCCATAGCCAAAAACCTTGCCAAACCCATAACTTCGAGTAAAACTTTATGACCATTTTAGTAAAAGTGTATTGAATAGGCCCAACCGACGGACCTAACGATGGAGCATGGCCAATCAACGGACCCTCTGCCCATGTCGTCATTTGGTCTGACAACAACTTTCCCACGGGTCTTTTAGACCTTTCCCACTCGGTTTAAACCCTAATACACGTCATTTTGATCCTAAATCATCAGATTTTAGTAATTTTAAGCCTAGAAACATAATTCAAACATATATAAGTAAAATCATTAAATCGAAAAATAGAAAATTAGAAGTAAAAGAGGAGAAAAAACTCAAGAACCCTAGTTCAAGAACTCCACAAGCACCAGTAGTTCCTTCACCGAAACTTAACTATTATTCTTTTGATTTCATCACCAGGTGTGGGGTATTTCACTAGTTGGTTCCTTTCACCCATTGGGTCACTAGTTTTTTGTCAGTTCTTGATTATGTTATCACGAATAAACCTAGGGTTTCTAGAACATTGAAAGAACTTCATGAATTTATTAAATATATGTTTCGAATAAGAATATCATGTTATTACTCAGATTATCGCATGGATTTCAGAACCCTTGCTTTGTATTTCTTTAGTTGTTGAATAACACTTGCTAGGTGAGATATTTTACACAATTCAGATATTCATGCCTCAATTATAAATGCATAATTACCAGAATTATTATTGCATTCTAAGTTTTCATGTTTAGTTAAGAGCTATCCAATATTTACAGAAACTAAAACATAATTATTTAATTGATAGAATTCTTTGGGAGTAGCATAATACCTAGATGGATTAGGGTTTAGCGTACCCACTAGTCCCAAAACTACTAGCCAAGTAGGTTCTAAGTCTCCTCAATGGGCAATAAGTTTAGTGACTACGCCTGCATGCCTTTATACTTTTGGCAGGTTATATTGGGTTCTTTAGATGGGGCATATACATAGGACTCCACATTTAGCTCATGTGGTTATATTATCGACTATTAGTAGCTCCTACTGTTCAGTCACACTCTGTGCATTGACCATTTTTTAGTATATTTAGTATTCGGTTGTAGCATGTTATAAATTGTTCATTTCATTCAGTTAGCTTAGAAATTCATAATATTATGTTTAGATTATTATACTTTCTTTTATGCTTGTTCTATAATGTTTTATTTCAACTTTACTCTGTCCTACATGCTCTGTACCTTTTATGTACCGACACATACGTTCTCTACATCTTCTAATGATGTAGGTTCAGGTTTTAAGTAACGAGATCACACATATATTGATTTCTGGTCTCAAGTTCAGCAAATTCAGTGGAGTCCTCATTCTTTGAGGACAACAATCATGAGTTTCATTTTATTATTTAGTCATTTAGTTTCAGTTTTTTCTAGATTTAGCTTGGGCTTGTCCCAGTATTCGTAGTTCGTTAGAGCCTTATTTAAGAGATAGTTAGATTCAACTTAGAATTGAGTTTATATTTCTTTTGTATTAAACTCATTGTTTCCAAATATCTTAGTTATAGTATATGGGTATTCCTAATCTTTTCAGATTAAATTATGATTTAGATTTAGCATCAGTTTATATTCTTTAGTATGGTTATGATTATGCCAGTAGGGTTAGCTTGATAATACTTGCGGTTATAGGTTCCGATTTTTTTTCTCAAGAGTAGCTCGAGGCCTGACAAAACATGGTATCAGAGCACTATGTTCAATAGTCTTAGGATATCTGAAAGACGCACTAAGTAGTGTCCTTTTCATGGGTGTGGAGTGCACCACATATATTGAGAGGGAGGCTATAAAGTGTCTTAGGAAAACCTCACTTTTTTGTTACTCCTATAGTTCGTTAGGCATGATTTTATTCCATTCTAACTTGATTTTCTACGTTTCAGATCATGCCTCCTCCTAGAGCTAATTCTAGGAATGTGAATGCTAGGAATCAAAACAGAGATCCTCCAGTCCCATATCAAGACGTCTCCAATGCTAAGTTCAGGAACGCCATGCATAAGGGGACTCAGAGTATGACTAACCACCATAGTCGAGTTCATGCTCCTGTGAATAAAAATGGTTTATTAGGAGTAGAAAGATTGTGTGACTTTGTTAGGATGAATCCACCTGAGTTCTTAGGATCACAGATTAATAAGGATCCTCAGAATTTCATTGATGAGATAAGGAAGATCTTTGAGGTAATGCATGTCACTAGGAATGATCAGATTGAGTTGGCATCATGTAAGTTGAAGGATGTTGCATAAATCTGGTACACTCAGGGGATGAACAATATAGATGCAAATGCAACTCCTATCACTTTTGATTGCTTTAGTGAGACTTTTCCCAATAGGGTTGAGAGAGGAAAATTCTCAGCAATTCATGAACTTGACGTAAGTTAACATTCCAGTCTAAGAGTATAGGCTGAAGTTTACAAACTCTCTAGGAATGCTCTTTACATGGTTGATGACTCTAGGGCTCAAATGAATAAGTTCTTGTATGGAGTGTAAGATTTGGCAAAAATAGAGTTAAGAAATGCTATGGTACTTTGGAGATACAAACATCTCTATGATTATGACTCAAGCTCAGCCGGTTAAGGGTAATAAGCTTAGGGAACAGGCGAAGGAAAATAAGAAGGCTAGGACTTGGAATTATGACTATTCTCAGTAGAAATCGGGTGGTGGAAATCACTTGTAGAGTCAGCAGATGTTTTCAGCCCCAGTCCCTTCATGAGCTAGTGTTACATCTTCTAAGAACATGTTTGACCAGAAGGGTAGAGCACCACGCTTTAAGTCTCAGGAAAGTGTTTCAAGCACCAAGACTTACCCTGCTTGCCCTAAGTATGGTAAAGATCATCTAGGCGAGTGTCTCGCAGGAAAAGCAGGATGTTTTGGGTGCAGTCAGTCTGAACACAGGTTTAGGAAATGTCCTTCTAGACAGGGTCAAGGAGTGGAAATGGTAGAGCTCAGTCTACAAATTTTTAAGCACCAACAAGTCGACAACTCAGTAGGGTAACTCATCTGTACATGTGGTTATCGGCGTCAAAATAGGTTCTATGCTCTTCAGGATCGGCAAGATTACGAAGGTTATACTAATGTAGTTATTGGTATGTTAAGTGTCTTTGCTTAATGTTTATGCATTCTTAGATCCAAGGGCTAATCTTTCTTTTGTAGCTCCTTACATAGTAGTCCAATTCACTGTCAGTCCAGAAACTTTCACAGAACTATTCGCAGACTCAACTCCAGTCGATGATCCAGTTGTAACTAGAAGGGTATACAAAAATTTCTACGTCAGAGTATCTCAGAAAGTCACCTCAGTAGATTTAGTAGGGTTAGAAATGGTAGACTTTTATGTCTTTCTAGGAATGGATTGGTTAGATTCATGTTATGACTCAGTCGATTAATGAACTAGGATTGTTCGTTTTAAGTTTCTAGAATAACCAATCTTAGAATGGAAGGGTAGTAATTTAGCACCTATGGGTCAATTTATTTCTTACCTTAACGCCATAAAGATGATCTCAAAGGGTTATCTCTATCATGTAGTTCGCTTTAAGGATTCTAGCTCTGAAACCCCAACTCTTGAGTTAGTTCCAGTAACTTGTTAGTTTCCAGAAGTATTTCTAGAAGATTTATTTGTAGTCCCTCCTAAAGGGAAATCGACTATGGAATTGATCTCATTCCAAATACCCAGCCTATTTTTATTCCTCCATATATAATGGATCCAGCTGAACTTACATATTTTAAAGAGCATTTGAAAGAGCTTCTAGAGATGGGCTTCATCAGACCTAGTATTTCACTATGGGGTGCACCAGTATTGTTCATAAATAAGAAAGATGGTTTTCTCAGAATGTGCATTGACTATAGACAGTTGAACAAGGTCATAATAAAGAATACGAAACCCATCCACATCCTTATAACACATATACCGTAATAAACCTCACCACATAATCATGCCATTTAACTTCAATATCATAATACTCTATCAATCCTTACACAAGACATACTCCAACATAACACCATGACTTACTCACAGTTTAACCATATTTGAAAGTGAATGTTAAAAATCATAAGACTTACCGAGTCTCCTTCATAGTTAATCATCAAGGTCTTACCATAAACCCTCAATTTAATCTAATTTAGGTATAAAACATAAATACATAATCAACATGACAATAAGGCTAGAAGAATTACTATATCACAATTTAATACTAAATCATAGCTTAAGATAAGGCACTTCGGTTAATTACTTTTCTAACCTAGATCATCTTATCAATAAATAGTATGAAAACTTTAATTTAATATAATTTGTTCATAATCATTATAAAAACATCAATTAATATATATTCAACCAATAACCAAGTCAATCGAACAAACATCAACTTAATTCATGTCAGTATCAAACGTGGGATTAAGGGTTAAGGATCCTCATCTAATAACTATACCAAATAATAAAGATATACCCTAATTAAGTTTAAAATCATTTTAATCTATTCATCTTATCCAATAGAAAACATAAGCAATTCAGTCATAACCTAATTTTCTAGATTGAGAAGAACCATATGAAAACTAACTTTTGAAAATATTTTGAAGGAAAACCTTAAGAAAAGAGATCTAAAAGATTAATTAGATCACATACCTGAGCATTTGATAAAGATTTTATGGTTAAATCATCCCTTTACATCCCCAAATCCTTCCCCTAGATAGTATTCAGTGGTTTCATCCAATAGAGAGAGAGAGAAGAGAGAAGGAAGATGAATTCTTTTCTAGGTTGTGTTTAACCTAATGCGGGTTTGGCTCTTTATATGTGGTAATAATTAACTTCATTAGTCTCTCTTAAACTCCTAACTAATTATATAACCCCTTAATTTATTAGTTAAGTCTATGTTTAAAACATGCAGAAATTTGACCCTAACAGACGGAACCAAGATTTGAACTGTGCCTTCCGTGCTGCACAACCGTCCTTTTGCTCAGAGACTTGTGCATGCAAGGGCTCCAACATTCAGGCTACATTTTTCTCGACGGTTGGCATCGATGCCCCATCGATCCGCACATATGCCGTCATTTGCCGACTTGTGGTTGCACACTGCCCAGACAGTGTTACCTCCTACGTGCTAGGGTCCTCTTCAAGGGCCCTTGGTTGGTTCTTCTTGAGTCATACCTGAACGTTTAGACCAAGAATCGGCTTACACACATATGAAATACCCTTCCACCAGTTTTCATGGATTTATGTCTTCTAAAAGCTCATAAGTAGTCTTAGGCATGCTAGTATATCTTAGAACTTATTTCCGAACGTCATGGACATTCTTGTATGTTTTGGTTCCTAGACTTCTTAAATGACCTATATTCATTAAAATAGGTCTTAAAACAGTGTTTAGAGCTCATGGCAAATATTTAGGCTTTAGGAGTCTTCAATTTTTGAACGGTTACACTTGTCTCTTCTCAACTCATTCATACTTAAATGAACTCATTTTGATATAAGACAATTTAAAACAAATGCAATATAAAAAATATTGTTTAAAAAATGATATGATTTCTATGTATATAACAAGGATACAACATAACTATCAAATGTATGAGAAAATACAATAAACTATTGCATATAAAATACAATAACTTGATGACGTATCGATCTACCTTAAGATGAAAGAACATCCTAAACCTAGCCAATGGTATAGTACCTGAACAACTTAGTGTATCAACTAGTATATTTCGAAAAGTATTCACCTAAAATGTATGACCTTTTTCTACCCATAGTCTCTATATGGTTATATGGAGATTTGAGTTATGTGAACTCATGCTCGTGCCCAATTTGGTGCTGAATATTAGTCCAATTAAATACAAGATCCTATGTTTTAAAAACATTCTTCATATCAAGTTTGAGTTGAGTGATCAAAAACATAGCTTGAATATTATCTTGGAAATATTTGTTTCTGTTCTTGCCTCTTTTAGAAAGTTGTTACTCTTTTATGAAAACTAATCATAAGGCTCTTAGGGAATTCATAGTCCCCATATACTTATTTCAAGAAAGAAATTCAAACTTCACTCTTTAATGAACTCAAAACATGAGGCTTAAAACAAAGATAAATCATTTGTATAAGACATTCAAAAACTTTAATAACTACTGTTGACTTGACGCTTAACTTATCTTGAATTGACTCATAAATGATCTTGAATTTAAGTATGGATTCAAGGATTAAAATATGTGGTTGGAGATATTTCATGATGCTTATGAATAATATTAGATAGCTAAAAATGATAAACGAACAAAACTCAAAATACGAAGGTGGCCCCGAAACACAGAGGCATGGTTAAATTTTGTTGTCGAAAACATTTTTGAGACATAACACCTCGTCTTAGATCAGCGATGTGGAGTAGAATTTTCAAAAATCAATGAATATGCAACTATATCAAATTCACAAATAATATATTAATTCTTGATTAGATATAAGATCATCATTATTCAATGTTTTTTAGGATGAAACCAAACTTTAATTAATCTGATTGGAATGTGGGAGAGCGATATCAATGGTATGGAGCCTCACCTACCCGGTATAAGTAAACACTCGGTGAAAACACAAACATTCATGATCGATCTCGATGAACTTTCCGTTTCTTCTTCTTTTGTCTTCTCCTTTCTCCTTAGTCCTATCGTGAAATCCGAAATTGCAAAACAAAGTAAAATCTTATTTGATGAATATTAACTCCTAAAATTGATTAGTATATTATGGCAATGAAAATACTAAAATACCCCTTATAAGTTGAGATTGGACATTTTCTTTATCCAACAACCCAACTTCATAAAGGCATAACTTAATCATACAAACTCAAATTCACGCAAACTTGGAGTCGTGGAAAGATCATTCGAAGAGCTCTCATACAATATTTGGAACTACACCTAACTAATCCTAAGGTAGGATTGATTGCAGATTTAAGTTGAACAATATCTCAACTTTAAGTTACTTGTAATTTTTCTTGATTTACACAAATACTTTCCAAGAATAACTATTTCAGACTTTAAACTTCCTTATAGTTCTTTTTAGTTGCAAGATTTTACAATACCTCGGAAACATTCTTACTTTAATGAGATTTACTCTTGCTAACATAAGGGTGGTAACATATGTTTCAAACATCTCAAAGGCAATTGCAAACAAAGAACATGCTCACTCATAATTTACATAGTAGTATGAGGAAAAGTAGTTACCTGATCTTCATTATCTCCGAATTCAAGGAGATGTGGATATCTCTACTTCATGTCCTATTCTTCTTTCCAAGAAGCTTCTTCAACGATTTTGTTCCTCCTAAGCACCTTGACTGATCATATCTCTTTCGTTATCAACTTGCGAACATGGCTATCTAGGATTTAAATAATAATCTTCTCATAAGATAAGATATCATTCATCCTTATATTTTCAACTAGAATGATCAATAAAGGATCATCCATACACTTCTTCAACATAGAGACGTGAAAACCAGATGAACGCTTCTAATTCTTGTGGTATGTCCAACTCAGAAGTTATATTGTCAATCCGCTTGGCTATGAAATAAGGTCCAATATACTGGGTACTAAGATTCCACTTCTTACCTAACCTCATAACACCTCTCATGGTTTAAAGCTTCAAATACACCCAATCATCTAATTCAAACTCTGTCGCCCTTTTAGATACATCAGTGAAGGATTTTTGACAAATCTGTGTTGTTTTCAACATTTCTTGGATCACTTTCTTCTTCTCCATAGCATGGCAAACTAAATTTTCTCCTATCAATAGGAGATCTGCATCTTCTCCCACAAAGATCTTTACAAGTAGCCTTTTGGATGCTAGGTTGATAAATGTTGTTATAAGAAAACTCAATAAAAGATAGGTATTATACCAATTCTGTTTGAAATCAACTACACAACCCCTTGAGAATGAAAGGTAGTGCTTTAGATCAACATTGTACGAAATAATAAAGACTGACACTCTTTGAAATCCTACTACCTCCTCAATATATTACGTTGCATAATCTTATGTTTAATGGGTAGTCTTATCTGATAGAAAATGGGTTTATTTTGTCATTCTATAGACAAACATCAAAATAGAATCATATTGTCTGTGAGACCTTCGTAAATTTGTGATGAAGTCTTTATTTATCAAGTTCCACTTCCATACTGGATGTTTTATATTCTGGACCATACCACCCGACCTTTGGTGCTCAACTTTGACTTGCTGGCAACTTGGATACTTATCAGCAAATTCAGTAAAATCGTTCTTCTTGCTATTCCATAAATATAAGTCTTTCAAATCATGATACATTGTTGTAGAACTCATATGAAAGGAATATATGGATCTACGAGTTCTTTATTATCATCTGTTGGAGTCCATCTATATGTACACACAATCTACCTTGATATCTCAATACATTAGTTCCCCCTTGTTCAAATGCTAATACTTTTTGCTTTTGAACATTTGCCTTCAACTCAAGAAAAATTGGATCATGATCTTGTTTTTCTTCAACTACTAATATTAGTGATGATCCCATTCTTTACCACTCTTATTAATTCTGTGCAATACATAAGTGGGACTCTTTAGTGTGGCTATGCATATCTTTTGCTAACTTTCTCTTTTCTTCCTCAACATGGGGGTACTACTCATAGACAGCCTACTCAAGGAATGATAAACAACATTAGCCTTACTTGAGTGGTGAATAATACTCATTTCATAATACCTTAGTAATTCTAACCATCTCTTTTGTCTAAGATTAAGATATTTTTAAGTGAAAACATACTGAAGGATCTTACAATCGATGGATATATCAACACAAACACCATACAAATAAGGACACCATATCTTCAAAAAGAATTATACAACAACTAATTCTAAGTAATAAGGTGGGTATATCTCCTCGTGAACTATCAACTGTCTGGATGCATAAGCTATAACTTTATCATTATACATTAAAACACAACCCAAGCCAACCCTTGATGCATGAAAATACAACACAAATACTTGAGTTCCTTTTGATAAAGTTAAATCGGGGCAGTTCTCAACATATTCTTTCAATTCATTAAAGATTTTCTGACCAAGATTCAAACAACTGAAATTTCACTTTTTCTGGGTCAACTTTGTCAAAAAAATGAGATGGTTGATAAACTGTGATGACCCTAAAAAAACCTAGGCTTAAATAAAGGTGTCCTTGTTCTTTAAGGTCTGTTAAGTAGCTCAATAAATTTTTATTTGATTTTGTAAGTCATTCCATTTGAGTTTCCAATCAAGCGTCAAGGAACGATCAAGACGTTCGACGACTAGTCCTCATGTGCTTGCATGTGTTTTAGTGTGCCTTTTCATGTTTCGTGTCTTGTTCGGTGTCTAAATTGATAGGGGAGGTTCCTAAGACGTATATGTGCATGATTATAAGTTTAACGTCTAGGTAAGACTCCACCTAGGACACAAAATGAGACAGGAGGAATCCAACTAAAGGCATGAAGATGCATAGCAGCCTGCATGTAGTGCCAAACAATGGCCTATCATTAAAATGAAGTCTCATAGACTTGGGGAGTCGATGGATCCTGACGGTATGCATGTCTTAAATCCTATGAATCAAACTAATAAGAACCATATATGGAAGATCGATTAAACGATGGTCCATCATTTGTAGCAAGTCATTTCAGCCTGCATTTTCGCCTGTAACATGGCTTGGCTTAAGGTGTTTTTTAAAGTTCACCCCAACTATTAAAAATTAGGGGAATTGTAGTTTTATGTTTATTTGGGTATTTTAATAGTATATAAGTAATTTAACTCTCATTTAGACCCTAACACCTAAGTCAAATTCCTTTCTTTCCCAAATTATCTTGTAGAATCTCCATGAAATATCAAGGTGAAGATGAAAATTAGATGATGGATTTCAAAGGATTTTATTCTTCAATTTTATTTGGGTAATTCTACTAAGGAGTAAGAGTTATTTATCTATGACTTGATATTACCTTAGAGCTAATTTGAAAGTGATTTCAGATATTTCAAAGTTTATGAAAAAGTCTAATTTCTACTCTAATTCATGGGTTCTTGCATGAAACATTTTCAAACATTAATATATGATGTTATTGATGTATATTTTATGTTCACAACAAAAATAACTATGAACCCTTGACATTATGCAATCCTATAAATTGTGCTATATTATGTGTGATTTGATGATCACTTGATACTAGTGAATTCATGTGTAGATTGTATTGGGTTATTAAGTTATGTATGGATTATCTTTGAATTGTACAAAGACTGTCTTAGTTTAATTATAACCATATTTATATTATTGAATCATTTTTGTTGTTGGATTGTTGTTTTAGGTTTGTTGTTATTGCTATTAGTAAGAGCCTTTGTGAATAGATATTATTGAAATGATTTAGGAATAATGATGATGGAGAGGTGGTAATTTTACATGATCTTTCTATACTGTGTAGAATTGATAATGAATTGTATTGATGGAGGTCATTATGTATTGAGTATATGATGAACATGACCTTGTCGGCATTATTTATTCAAATTGAATAATATCATGCTAGGACTTATATGAAGGTATAATGTCTAGATGTTTATCTTAAGTACTCTTGTAATGCTTATGTGATCTCGTATGAATGATAATGTTATGATTCTTCTTTAAGTGATGCTATATGATGATATACGCTAAAAGGTTTATTATATTATAATGCATTTGGACTTTTGAGGTTTAAACATGTTTTCCTTGAAATGTTTGTATTTGACTATGTTTTACTATGATGAGTTTGTATATGTGTTGATAAGGTATCTTGTTTGGTAGATGTAGTGTCCCTACATGGTACATAAACTATATTGTATAAAGTATATGATGAATATTGTGTATTGATTTGGTAAACATAAGCCCTCACTTTGATAGATGAAAGATACGTGAATATGTGATCCCCTTACATGATAGTCTAAACCACCCTTGTCGTGAATGTGTATGAATGATTGATTAATGAATGTCTAGGATCGGTAGACTTAAGATACTGACCTGCCAAGAATGAATTATTCAAAACCTTGAATATAGATATAAGATTATGATATACTTGAAGTTGAAAGATATAATTATATCCTTCTCTTGTAAATGATGGACTTAGGGATAGGTTTTCTAGAACGACATGAAACCATCTCTAAGAAAGTCATTGAGCCATAGTTATTGACCATTGAGTGACAGCCCTAGTTGTAAGACCCCCAAAATGTGTTAGAGTGTCTAGTGCCTTTTTTGTTCCTGTAAGTTTGTTAAATGCTAATACAGTGCTTTAAAGTATGTTTGGGTGATTTGAAGTCATTTGGAATTAAAATTAATGAGAAAACCAAGACGTTCGACGAATAGTCACCCAAGGGTCCTTATGTGTTTTTAATGTGATTATGTGTTACATGAGATTATGTGGTCTTTATATCATTAAATATGATGTTTATTGGAATTTCTTAGAGTTTCAAGAGGTTTTGAGGTCAAAAGTCCAAGAACATCCAAGACGTTCGAAAGTTAGCCCTTGAGACATTAATGTGTGTCTTGGTGGTGCCTTTCATCTATGGACGTTTTACGTGTAATTATTTTAGGAGGAACTAATGTGGAAGGTCCTTGAATTTTTAATGTGCATATTTACTTTGGAAACTCCAGGGTAAGAATTCCCAAGGGCCCCATAAAAGGGCCTATAAGAAATACCCAAAGGTTGTCGAGACAATGCATTGACAGTGTCAATTAACAAGCTCTAATGACGCCTTGTTGGAAGATTGGAACCCTCTCGGTGGGGAGGCGTCGATGGGAACTTAGCCTCGTGAAGACTTATCCACATGATAGCCTCAGACCCAAATGACGCAAGGCACAAAACTGTACGTCGATGGACCAACGCCCCATCATTGGGTTCGTCGATGCGGGCCATTTTCACTGCATGCACACTGTTTTATTAAAGGGGTGAATGGTAAATTCACCCCACGTCCAATATTACCCTACTTGTTTTGTTTAGATATTCTTAGGTGTAATTAATGGAGCAAAAACGTGATCAACCCATTCCGTATCCAATTCAATAAAAATATACTTTTCCTCCAAAACTAATTATCTCTAGAAAGCTATATTGAAGGAAAAGCTCAAGAATAGCTTGGATCTTGGATTTCCATGGATTATTCATATGATTTAAGAGGTGATCCTTAATTTTTAAGTAATCTTTCACTTGGAAAGTTATTCTCAATGTTTTGAAAGTGAAAATATGATCAAATCAATTCTTCTTCAATCTAGTCATAGGTTCGTTATAATAACATTTTCAAAGTCTTAATCATGATAAATTTATGATAATGTATTGGTAATAACGTAAAATTCATTCCAATTGCATGATGAACCCATGTCTCTTCCCAAACTCGATTTAGCCATTCCATGAGAATTGTGATATTCTCTTCTTAATGGTTGAATTGTGATTTTATTGCTTTGAATATTTATGAATATTGATGATGAATTTTTCATGAACAATCCAATTGGATCAATGTATGAAAATTTTATCAGGACTAGCCTATGTCGATATGTGCACATTGTTACATTGCCTTTATAAGGAATGAATGTTGAATTAAATTATGTTATGATGATTATAACTACTTCCTTAGGTTAATATCATGGTTGAATTGTGGCTATAAATATTTTATGATCAAATTAAAGAAGGCTTGGTATGACTTGATCAAGGTTCTTCTAGTCTATTATGTAGTAACTTGTGATCTTGACGTTAGGATGGTTTTGTTTGTGAATCAATTATCGTGGATTATTTTAGCTACTTCATATATGTATAGTATGATTATTATTTAATATAATTGACACAATATAAATATATAACAATTGAATTGGTAAAGATTGATTTAGGTCCTTGTACCTTATAGACTCGATAGAGTTATGTATATGTTGTACTCTTTACTCTAGGATGAATGAAGCATCATTTAACTATAGTTTTTTGTCTCTTTACCTAATTCCTTAAATGTATATAATTTATTAAATATGATTGACTTACAAGACTAGGGAAATTGGTTGATCATCTCTAACTCTCTACTTGCTAGTGTATACGTGATAGATCGTATTGGATTGTAGTATGATCTTGTACCGACTTGTACGTCATATTTTAATGATTATGGTACTTTGGATACTTCCCTACACTTGAATTGTTTATGAAAGAGTAGTAATGGTCAATCATTACCAAAGACTAAAGGAATTGTAAGAATTGCTCTACTACTATACTTCTTTACTTCTCTATAGTATTATTGATGAAGCCTTATATGGCATTGTGTGGTATTGACCACTTATGATGGCGGTGTTTACTTTATTTTCATTATATATGTGTTGAACAAGTCATTGAGTAAAATTGATATATATATATATATATATATATATATATATATATATATATATTAATGTGTGATTATTATGATCACTTTATGTGTAACTTCTACCTTGTCCTCTATTCCAATTGTGAATCTACGTTATGCTACTATTGTGATGAGAATGAGAAATTTTATGTTAAGGTTATGTGTAGGTAACTCCAATAATTAAATATTAAGATATGATGACCCCTACCTTTCTACCCCTATAAGAATTCATCAGCAGAAAAAGTTAGAAGTCTTAAGTGTAATAGGAAGCTTGGCTTCTCTCCTATGATATTATGTGTTATGTGATCTAGGCTTGAAAGTGTATTTTTTTATGAAGAAGGTAGATGCCTTAATGTGTTGTTTATATCCATTATGTGATAATGTTGACCAATGTACACACACACTCACACATTATGAGTGCTTGCAATATAGTATAGGTTCATAGTGTTTAATGAAACTATTGATCTCATATTCACTATATGTCTACTACTATGCATGTAATGTAAAGGTATGTGAATTATGAGTATACTTAGTGTATAAATGTTTTTATGAAAGCATGGCTCATATAGTTACAATTGTTCACTTTTGCATGAATGAAATAGTATAAACATGTGTTGTCTAATGGTGTTAAGTGAAAGGTTTACTTACATGAAAAAAGGTACACATATGCATGATGATCTAGGTAATAGAGGGGCTCTTGAAAGGTGTTCTCAAGAGTACCCTAAACTAGATAGGTTCTTGAATATGCTATGTCCATGTGATAAGTTTTCTCACAGTATATAGGTTGGTGAAAGGACTTCTCATCTATAACCTATCATATAATCATATGGGGAGTGAATATTCTAAAACCTATGTTTTATAAATTAAAGTTAATAAGGGCTTTTTGATAAAGGAAACTTAGCTTAGATCCGAGTGAACTTGAAGTTAAGGGTGTCCCTTGTCCTTTTAGGATGTAGGACACCATAATACTCATGACGTTGATAAATACAATGTCTTAATAGGCATAAAGAGGGTTTCAAAAAGTGAATAGTCATAATGCCCCATTTCGCATCAAGAGGGTTTTCATATATATGCCTCAAAGCTTCATAACTATGATTGCGACATAGGATCTACTAAGTGAATCCACTAGTATGCAAGCATGTGTTATTGTTATACCATTGCTAGGTAGGAACACCTTTTATTGGTGTAAGGCTATACAATACCAGATTGCATGTTTAGGAACCATTTACATAGTGTTAGTTAATGCTTAGCTTCCCTACTGTAAAATGTAAAATGTATGTAAATTACTAAGGACCATAAATTGGATGACCGGAGGAAAGATACACAGGATATAAGGAAGTAATGAACCCACCTAGACATTTCACAAGTATCTATCTAAGGGATTCCTAGGATGGTGTTATAATGCTTGTGTATATTCTTATGGTTCTATTACATGACAATACGTTAAGTGTCTAAATGATGTAATGATTTTCATGATATGTAAAATGTGGTCCTTGTTTATGAAATGGTTCTATAAATGCATGAGTTGAGTTCAAGGGTTGTATGTATGGTTTCTCTGTGGTCTTAAAATGAAGTTTGAACATTATTAGTGTTATGGGACATTCTTCATACATTTCACGAAGCATTACTTGAAGGATTACATGGGAAAGTTAAGAAGTTGGAATGAAAGAAGTTCACTGTAAAAGTAAAGTAGTTTACTGTAATGTGTGAGAAGCTTACTGTAAAATGCTCTAATATGTGGCTTAAAGTCTATATGTAATTTTATATGATGTTTGGACGTTAAAATGCCTATATGAAGTATGTGAATGATATAAATGCTAGTCTATCAAGGTTTTATAGAGATTTCACAAAAAGGCATCATGTATGGTTTTCCACTAACATGTCTCTTTCTAATGTATGTTTTCACATGGTTATCATACTTAGTACATTCTTGTTCTAACTTCATTCTGCTCTACTTTATACACAAAGAGTATATTATGGATTCCTAAAGGATGTTTATACGATTGAGGAGCTTTATATGTGATTCCAAAGCTCAAGGAAAGGAATCCTTAGGTCTAAGGATGTCTTAATGTTTAGCTTACTATAAAGTCAGTTCTTATTGTACTTGTTTATTATGTGAATGTGCCATGTCCCTAATGTACTCTAAAGATGTTGTGCTAGGATGACAAAGAGACTTAAGGTCTAAGTATGTACATATGATATTTTATGTATATATGATGTGAAGTTTCTAGCATATGATGCGCTATGAAAAACATTAAATTTTCTGCTAAATTAATTATGAAAATGCAATGAATGATAATTATTGGCCTGTGTAAGAACTCTCAGAGGTCAAGTACGCTATGTTACTTCTAAGGGGTGTTCCTCAGGATGTGACAAATGTTGTATCAGAGCATTAGGTTTGTGAAAGTTGTTTTAGGTTCTAAAAGTCTCATATTTCCACGTGTAGTAGCGTATCATATCATTGGTGGTGAGTAGCGACACATCAAATGGTACAAAAGTCTATAAGATAATAGATTTTTCCTTGTTTATCATTCTCATGTCGTGCCATAGAACATAACTTTATAATATCTCTCTCTTTTATTTTCTTTTGCTATAGTCATTTAGATGTGATTGCTTGAATGAGATGGTTTATCTATGCTTAAGTGAGAAAAGGTGAGTTTTGATGCTTATTATGTTTTAATGGTTTGATGAGTATGTGTGATGGTGAACTTGGCATAATTTGATTATGTGATGCCAATTATGGCTATGTGTGTGAAATAAGAGAAATTTTAAGTTATGTTAATATGATATCCTTTGTGGGTATATATGAGACCTATGTGAAATAGCATGTTATGTTAAGAATGATGTGTTATGATAGACCTAAAGCATGTTAGAATCTTTTATGATTAAAAGGAGTTTCTTTTTTGAATGGTATACTACTATAGGTTTTGCCATTATATTATCCTAATGATATGCTTTGATTTTAAAATGCTTTAGGAATATGTCAAATGTTAAAGAAGCATGATGCCCTAAGAATATATGAATGATGTTTTAAATGTTTCCTTTGTTTATATGTTTGAACCTTCATAATTGTTTTGTATGGATTAAAGTCTTTTGTATAGGCTTTATCCTAGGTGTGAAGGTAGTATGTTTATCTTGGTACGCTGATTATGTGGGTTGATTGATCTAGAAGTTACTTTACTGTAAGATTTAATGAAAAGGAAGGTTCCCTATGGATAAGTCTCCTTGTTCTTTTCCCTTAATTGTGTATAACCTTGGTTTCTATTGAATTGTATAAAACCATATGTGGTTGAATAGTATGACCTAAGTTGATGATTGGGGGATAATTTGTCGAGAAGCACAATCAACATGCGAAAACCATGCAGTAAATCAACATTCTTTTTGAAGTACCTTAGAATCTTCAAAATACACTCTAGATAGTGTAATTCAGGACATACCAAACATGTAGAGGTCATGCATTTAATACTTCAATGTAAAACACTTATCATATACAAGCTTACTAAGAAGTCATTATATCCTAGCTCAAGTAAGAATATAAGTACACACTAGGAATATCTATAACCGTATTACTCCATAACCATCGGCCACTTAGTATAAATCCAATTAACAGCAACTTAACCAAATTTTCAAGAGGATCTTACTTATCAACAAATAAAGTAATTACAATAAGTCAACCTACACATTCCTAAACTTAAATTTAGGCAAATTATCCCCCAATCATCAACTTAGGTCATACTATTCAACCACATATGGTTTTATACAATTCAATAGAAACCAAGGTTATACACAATTAAGGGAAAAGAACAAGGAGACTTATCCATAGGGAACCTTCCTTTTCATTAAATCTTACAGTAAAGTAACTTCTAGATCAATCAACCCACATAATCAGCGTACCAAGATAAACATACTACCTTCACACCTAGGATAAAGCCTATACAAAAGACTTTAATCCATACAAAACAATTATGAAGGTTCAAACATATAAACAAAGGAAACATTTAAAACATCATTCATATATTCTTAGGGCATCATGCTTCTTTAAATTTAGGCAAATTATCCCCCAATCATCAACTTAGGTCATACTATTCAACCACATATGGATTTATACAATTCAATAGAAACCAAGGTTATACACAATTAAGGGAAAAGAACAAGGAGACTTATCCATAGGGAACCTTCCTTGAATTCTTCCCACTCAATAGGGCCCAAATCCTCCACCATATTGTCGTTCCATTGAGTGTACCAAATTTGGGAAACTTCCCTCAATTTGTATGAAGCCAACTTCGCCTTTTCCCTAGTTGTAACCCCCATCTATTGGACATCTCTGGAACCTCAATACCTCCTTCCACATTAGGGACATTATCATCCTAGGGAGGAACTTGAGCACCTTTAGGAACTTACTCAACTTTCTTAACTTGAGTAAGAATCTCCTCATTCATCCTCTTCTCTTACAACCTTCTAGAGACCATCCTTCTAATATTCATCTCATAGTAATTACAAGAAAACTTATAAGAAGGATAATCACACCATTTACTCTACCCCACAACATAGAAGTAGAAAATAGTGGAAAATCTAACGTCCTATAGCCTCTCGGCCATAGATGTGTCATAACTCACACCGATGATCAAGACTCTACTAGACGTGATTTGATGAGACATTTCGATTCCTAATACTACTTTCACAAACCTATACTTTCATAACAACTTTCTCAAATCCAAAGACCACACCTTAGAAGTTAGGGAAAAATCATGGATTAAGACCGTCGTACCCGACCTGTAGGAGGTATTATACAAGCCCTTTCATATCATTCATCGCATATACATAGTAAAAAGTAGTGCGGAATTAAACCATTTCACAAAACATAAAATAGTATTTAAAATATCTTTCATATAAAATTAATAGGAAATACTAAGTCTCAATCTTATCATCTTAAGACATAAAAATACTTGGGACATGACCCATACAAAATACTACTATATAAATACTTAATGGATTGCAATACTTCGATAAGAAACATAAAAGAGATATATGCCCTCGAGTCAAGTGAGAACATACTTCAACTCCTCTTGAACAAATGATACGGTACAAGTCTTCACTTCACAAAGCTTCTCATCTACCAAGTTTTATATACATAGATAAAAACATGGAATTAGTACAACACATGTACTTATTATGGCTTAATAAATAAAAACCATGAAAATGGACATTTATTGGAAATATGCATCTTTTCATTAAGAAATCATATTTTAATCATAAAAAAAATATTTAACAACTTAGAAACATATAAGAAAACATTTAAACAAAATATTACATTTTTAGAGAACATTTTACAGTGAAATGACTTCACTGTACAGTGACATAATTCACTGTTATAGTAAAGTTCTTCCCCTGAGCTTTAGACATCTCCTAGCATGTAATTATCCCACTTAAAGATATCCTAAGACTCACTTAAGCAACACAAAGCGAGATTACTCATACACCCTCTCTAGGCATGCTTAAATAATCCTCAAGACTAGATATAGTGAGTCACATACAGACTTCAAGACATCAAACACATCAATATACATATAATATGACATTCTTCTTCCAAAGGCTATCAAAGACCTACTTATGTAAATTAACAAGATAACATCCATAGTGACCCCTTCAAGATTACCAAAGTAATCCTTAAGACTACCTAAGTCTTATTTCATGTCCACAAAATCAACCAACTTCCCTAACTAGAGTCATCCTCAAGATTTCTAAAGATAAGACATGAAGAGATCATCCTTGATGCCCTCTTCACACTTTAGCTAAGGAATGCTTATGTCACATTAGATTAGGTACTCATTTATTTAGATAATTCTTATTAACATAATTCATTAGTTCATTAAGAGATTCATACATCATATAAAGAACATCCAAGTAATGGTCTTAGACAAGACCTAGAAACTCCAAATAACACCTTCAAAGTCTATTGTGCAATGTCTAGATAGCGTCCCATACCACCACCTAAACCTCATAAATTATTGTAATTGCTAATAGGTATTCCATATAATGAGAATATTCAACAACCGACATAGACCATGATAGCAAGACATGGAATCTGGAGTTCTATCCTACTCCGATGAGGTTGTTCTACTTGCAAATGGTAAAACTTAGACACATCCTATATTAGCACATGGTTAATGCATATGAAGGGCTTCTTTGAATTCTAATATCATACTTTACTAGAAATACTTACCTTACCATACCCACTCGGTGCTGGCCTTTTTTCTCATAGAGTAATTCACACATTAGGTTCACAAAAAAGTGTTCCATAACTAGGTCATAACCCAATCACATTTACCCTATCAAGGAAAGGTCCACTTGTGCTACCTCACAATGGCGACAAGAAGCTCATGATGAATTTCCCAAGGATAAATATGATTACGTTCCAGCCAACTTACCTTAAGTCCGTCATTCCTTTACTTCTAAGGATACCATTACGGCTTACAACTTCAACAATCTTAACTGTACCATTAAGTCAAGGTTTTACATTAAAGGCTCTCATAAAATCATTAAAGTCACATGTCCTTCATACATTCAAGACTGAGATTTCTAACTCCCTAAATCAAGAAATCAAATATTCATAATACTTTATACATCAATCAAGAGACACAAGTCAACCAAGACAATAAACCACATACTTCACTTTTAATTCATAATGCAAGTCATTGTAGAAGCACCTAGAAATAAACCTAACATCTTCAAGTCATTCTATAAGCTACCATAACATCATAAATGTAATCAACATAGACTCTTATAATCATGTAGTAATAGCTAAGACTCAACCCTAAGGCTATACACAATATCATAGTCGTAGTCTAACATAATTACCTAAGGCAACATGACTAGGAGAACACATATAAGAGTTCATATATAGATAGATATTGGCATGCTTCATATAATAAAACTACAAAAATTGTCGCATTACATCTAGTAGTTTCCAAAAAGGCCGTGAATCATCATATTGCATAATGTTACGCCGACAAGGCCACGTCAATTTCAAGTAAAACACATAACACCGCCACCATAATGGACCATACCAATCACAATAGAACTGACTTATAAAGAAAAATAATATAAATCCATTGGGGTAGAATACCTCCACTTCATCATCAACACTTCAATTCAATGTTAAATTACTCAATTCAATAACACAAGACCCTTACCCAAGATTATAACGAAAAAATCAGCATAAAAACTACAATAATCAATGAACTAGATCAATTCAATGTAAAGTAATTAATCTAATACAACCTAGATATCAATTTAGCATAATTATTTCATCATAAGAAAGTCCATAAGAAACTACGCAAGAATTCATCAACATTAGCTCAATATCAAGTAACCCACATATTAGTCAAAAACTAGGGTTCATCCAAATTCGTGGGTTTGTTGGTAATTTAGGTTTAAATCATCAATGAAATATCAATAAAATGTATAATAAACGTTTTAGAACAGTTTATTCAAGAACCCATATTAGAATCATGAAATTGGTCAATTTAGCTTTGAAAACTTTAGAAAACATTTGAGAGTTAGGCTCCTGGATGAAACAAATTTCTAGGATCTAAAGTCATACCTTAATGATGATAATTCTTCAATTTTATGAATAATTTTCACTCAAAACGTCACACCAAAATGTTCCTTCATTTTGGACTTCAATGGAGTCTTTGGGATTTCTTAAGGGATTTTGGGGTTTTGATTTGGAAGAATGAAATCTTCTAAGTGTTAAAAAATTATATAGACATTTAAAATACCCAATATACCCCTTAAGAATATCCAAAGTATATTATTTTCAGTGGGGTGAATTTAAAAATTCAGCCCTAGTTTGGCAGTGGACTGCATATGGGACATGACCATCGACGACGGACTGTCGACGGACTGTTTGTCCACAAACGAACCGTCATTTCTTCCCGTCTATTTGTTTAGAGGCTGGATGTGGATCCTCATACTTACCTAGCTTATGTATAAAACAAAGGAACCATCCACGATCCTCCCTTTAACCTACGGACCGTCCTTTGGTCCATGATCTAGAAAGACGAAACTGCCATCGACGGACTGTCCATCGACAGATGTAGGTCCACTTAAGGGTCGTCCTGTACTTCATCGATTGCTTAAAAGACTTGGGTGAGTTATATTATACACCCAAGATAAGTACCTACCCACGCTCATCACCAACGGGCTGTTGACAAGGCCACTGGCCGTCGATTGGCTTCCGTAGGTGAGGCTGCCTTGAACAGTCTTTGCTACCAACTTGAGTCTTTCCTCAATGACCCTTGGATGATCCTTGGGGATACTTTTCTCGGACGTTTCTAAACACAAATACGATCATATATGAGTTTAACACCTCTCACATAAATTTATCCAAAATAAACATCTAAAACTCGACGAAACATGGCTAGACACACAAGGTCACTTCAGAGCACATCTTTCGAACTTCATAGACGTTCTTGGATGTTTGTTCTCCAAACTTCAGGAAACTAGACACACTGCCTATATATGCTAAAATAACTCATTAAAATAGTATTAAAACCTCACTAATCACACATAAACACATAGAACCTCATATGAGGCACATAGGTGACTTTGTCGCCAAACGTCTTGGTCGTCCCTTAATGTTTGACTTATAATGCACCTCATACTTTATATAATTTCTCTATACCATATATTACACAAAGTTACGAACTTATAACATCAATTCCAATAGGCTAGTATCTATTTAATCTAATTCACTTTCGGGGTTTTACATGGATGATGTAAAAAAATAAGAATGAGCCATACTTGCATTGTAGTTTTGCCGATGCGATTATTCATTAATGTGTGCCCGAGGTTGAGATGTTAAGTGTTCTTTAGGTCTTTCATTTATCCAGATTCTATTGACAACCATCCACCTAGATTCTGATGATTTCTCCAAGTCTAAAGACCGCTGCCAAAAAACAGGTGGGCTTTCAACAAGGCAAGAGCTTTTTATGAACCAATGATGGTAATTGAGTTATTTGATGTATATGGTATTGATTTTATTGGTATATATATGAGTTCATATGGGATGAAATATATTCTTGTTACTATTTATTATGTATCGAAGTGGGTGGAAGCTATTGCGCTCCCCAACAATAATTGAAAGAGTTCCACCGCATTGTTGAAGAAGAATATCTTCTCCTAATTTTGCACCACAAAGGAATTTATCAGTGATGGAGATTCCCACTATTCAAATAAGTTGTTTAAAACATTGCTTGAGAAGTATAGTGTCTTCCATAGTGGAAATACTCCTTACCATCCATAGACTAGAGGGAAAGTCAGAGTATCGAATGGAGAGATAAAGAAAATCATGACAAAGACTGTGAATGCTAAGGGAATGGATTGGTCAAATAATATTGATTATGCTCTATGGGCCTACCGCACCGCATAAAACACTCCCATAGGTATGTCTTTATACAAACTTGTATATGGGAAATCTTGCAATTTTTTGTTGAGCTAGAGCATTAACCCATGTGGGAAATGAAGAATATTAAATTTGATTGGGACGCCACATTAGTTCAAAGGGTAAATCACTTGAATTTTCATGATATTTTCTAAAATCCGATGAAAGTGTAGCCTTGTAAAAAGATAAGATGAAGAAGTACACCATGATCAAAGGATTGAAAAGGGAAATTTTGTAGTTGGAGATCTTGTACTAATATTCGACTCTAGGTTGCGCTTATTTCTGGAGAAGATCATATCCAAAAGTTCCGGATTGATTTAACTCAAGTATGTGTTCCCGTATGGAGAGGTGGAGATTGAGAATAGTGAAGGAACAAGTATCAAGGTGAATGGAAAGAGGATCCAACTTAATTTGGGAAATGCGGAGAGTGGGCAACAAGTGATTAAGGATTATTATCTTGATGATGTTTGAGTAATCAAGAGGAATGCATCGTATCACGACGTTAAATCAAGCTACTTGGAAGACAACCCAAGGTCTAAAATCTAGCAAACCATAGGTTTATAATTCCTGTGAAGTATTTTTCTTTTATTTATTTGATTTCTTGTACCAGGGTAGTTAGTTGTTAGTTTCCCCCCATAACCATTTTTCCCTAATACAAACTCCCCTAAATCACTACCCCAATAACCCATACACTCCTCATAAACTATACAAATCCATTTTTCCTAAATTATCAAACCCTCCCCAATATCATCTTCACAAGTTTAATGTTCGATTTTAGTGCACGTAGGAAATTTTTTGTGATTGTGAATCATAGTGCGATCATACAATCACACCGCTCATCATTTCTAGGAAGGTGATAATACTCTCCCTTACTTTGAAATTTGAATCATAATGGAATATATAATGTCCCGAGTCGAATCTTGACTTGGGGGTTGTTTAGTGAAAAATCATGCTAGAATTAAAATTGTGAACACCATTGATATGATAGATAGTAATTGCGTCTAATTATATTACCCGTAAATTATGTATTTAAGTATAACTGTAAGTTCCAATGTAGTGTTCCATATTTTGTATGAATTAGTCGTAAACATTGATGAATTGGAACCCTAAGAATGAGAAACTAGCATAGTATATGTTGAAATGCATGTGTAGATTGGGACAATATTGAAAATGATAACAAAATGGGAAATTTTATCTGAAAGAGGTATGCAATCTGGCAGAGACCTCATCCATGAGACCCCATTTAGGACTGTCGATTGGGTCCGTGGATTGAATACACAAACAAATCCACTAAGTGTTAAATAACATATTTAGACTTCGGTCTCTTAGTTGATTAACAGACCATTCTATACACCATCGTTTCCATCAGATACCAACACTTTTTGACCTCTAATCCACGGAGGGGTCTTACAGACCGTAGATTAGTCTAGAGACTGTTAACCCCTTCCGTTAATGACAATTGAAGCCAGTATTTACAATTTTTTTGTTTATGCTTTTGTTCACTGTTTGTTCTAAAATTATTTTGAGTGTCTATTTAGTTTGTTTGGTACTATTAACCCTTTCACCTGTACTATGTCACCCAAGAAGAATTTTGTATACACCAATAAAAAGGAACATCCAAGTCAGCTGCCTCGACTCTTGGTTTGATCGATGAAAGTACAGATGCGGAAAAAAACCTAGACTATATTTTATTCTAACACACGAACCTCACTCACTGCACCACGGTCACTAGAGGCACCCTCTAAAAGTAAATCACGACAGAGTCACCTCCTCCAAGACTTCTAAGGAATGCATACTAATTGGTTGACCATCTGGGGTTGCTTCTAGTTATGTAGGTTGATCTACATGAGGCTCTGAGTCGGCCAACATTTTAACATCGAGGTCTGACCATTTTGCAGGGTGCAAGTGGGACCAGGCCTCAATCTTAGTTTCAAAGGAGCAAGGGGTAAGATAACCATGAACAAGAAGCCTCGACTAATGAGGCTACTAGCTTGGAAGCTACACTAGCACAATGAAACAACGATCCTCCTCAAGTGTCCGGCAATCCAAATAAATAGTGTGACGAGGTTTAATGGCAGATCTATCCAGACACCAAGATGCTAAACTATAAGGACATAATGCACCAATTGACCAGTTGGGAGCATCGAGTCCTCACAAGGACTTTTCCTACAGTGCTAGAGGTACATAAAAATATTCAACCATCCACAATTACTACTGGATGGAGCAAGAACTTGGTACATACAGTGAGGAGATTGTGTGGGATTTATTTTCATTGTATGTTGCCACTCTGTGACGGTCAATTCATAAGTGGCCCACACCCACAAAATAGGACCCTATGCTTTCAACCATGGTTCAAGGTTGCTAGGTGGACATTTCACATGCCACCATCCAACGATTACTATACGGCCCTACCAGTGGTCTAGTTTTGTCCCTAAATACCGCAGAGTTTGATTATAGTTTGGATATAGTTTGGGGTGGTGACTTTCATAAGATTCCAAAGAAGTAGAGGTTATTAAGCGGACAATAGCCCAATACATTATTAAGGATGACGTGCGTGCAGAGTGGGCTAAAGCACCCCGAGGGGGTATCAAAAAGGTCACGCTATACTTTATGGACAAACTCTCCTAGTTGTTGGTGCGGAACATAGTCTCACCCAGGAAGGCCGACAACCAACTCACATGGTGTCACATACAGGGAGCGTCCCCTAGAAGTAACCGGTCGTCGTCTCAAAGAGGACTAAGACTAACCTCTTAGAATTCTTCTACATTAAGGTATACATAGACCTCTCACATACTCACAATATATACATAGAAGTTTACATATACTCCTCGCATAGGAATCACTACATAGACTTTTACTTTTATTTAACATACGTAAGATAACAATCTAGATTCATAAGAAGTCTAGGATACATCTCATATTAAACCATCTAAAACGAGTAGAACATTGGACCTAGTCCATAATTCATTACAATAAAAGTCACATATAGGAATATACATCATTAATCTTCAAATGAAAAGGAATGAACAAAGTTGTCTTTAAGACTAAAAAATATCCTTATAGAAAGATAGTGTCATCGTCCTTGATAAGTGAGAACCTACCGAACATGGAGAATGAGAATCCTAGACTTCTTCAATGGACTTCTATAAAATCAACATCGGAACCCCCATTTTGTAGTAAATAGAAAAACATGGGTTAGTACACACTTTTACTTGGGAATATGCATATAAATATTTAAAATCATGCTAAAAAGAATATTTGTTCAAAATCATGCTAAGTTATTTTGAAAAGCCTTATGCCCAACCGATAACCCATATAAGACAATAATCACATATTCCTTAAGACAATATCATATATAACACAAGACCAACATTAGCAAGTATAATCAAGTCAACATGTATAATAGCATATTTGAGTACATAATCAACACAACTCCAACATCATTACAACAACATAGCATATATAAGAGTTCATAACATTACAACATATACAAGACCCCTACTCATAACGCACCATCTAGTCTACATGTTAAATGACCATGTAAAGCCCCGTAAACCTTACTCAACCAAGTAAACCCAACAAAGGATCACTAGTCATGTCTATCTTCAAATAACATAGCATCAAGATTATTCATTACCACATTTGGCAATATAGACCAATAACATGTTCATAAATGGAACTAACATCATATAAAATCATCAACATGTAAAGTCATCATATGCACAATTATTTAATTCATATAATATAAGAACAAGCTTCTAAGACTTCCCTCAAGTACAACTAGTGCAATGCATAGGTAGAGTCCCATACCACTACCTACACTAAGTCAGACCCCTTAAGTCACCCTAGTTTGTGCTCACTTTATTACTTAATTTTACTTCCGGGAAAAATTTCCATATCCAAAATAGACGATGTGAACTAAACATGGAATCCAGTGTCGTGAAACCCTATATCGAAAGAAGGTTGACTACTTTCTATGGTAGTACCAAAACATGAACATAGTATTCTAGGTGGATCCACTAGATAGTATGGTGGGAAACATAGTTCAAGAACTAGGAGATATATTTGGGACCCTCTTGATGCATTATCGCATTATTGTAATCATCTCACGAGAAACATTTTGAACCTACCTTCCCACATTTGGAAAGGACATCTCTCATATCTAGTTCACTCAGTGCTAAGCTAATGTCCCTTTTTGAAATGTCTTGAAGCCTTTATTAGTCATCGTAGATTTGTATGACCTACAGGGTGATAACCCCTTTTATATTCATAAACATTAGTTAATTAGTAATTTCATGAGAATATCCTTTTAATGCAACCTTCATATGTGAGATTATACACTATCATTGTCACGTCATAATAAGGCACATAGGCAATTCATAATCAACGTTATATAATTTCATCTTAAGATTAATCTCACATCTTCGTATAATCATGACATTTCAATTAAATCATCATACAAAAACCTAATGAATATACTCACAAGACATGTTTCAATTGAACTTCATCACCAAGTACAAGCCATCAAAATTGAAGTAAATGTTAAACATCACGAAGTTTTACCAATTTCCCCTTCAAAATCCATCATCATTGGTCATACCTCAACCTATCCAATTTAACCCATCAATAGGTGTACTAACATCATACAATAGTAATTGAGCAAGTACTTAGTCTATTGCATCATTACTATCACAATTAACTTCAATTCATCACCTACGGTTAGGGAGAATTAGGTTCATCATGAATTCAACAAGATTTAGAATAAGTATAACAACCAATCCTAACAGTTCATTAACCTATGAACTCCATAAATTAACTATAATAGATAGAATAAGTCTAACAATCAAAATACATTCTTCAATTCTCATCAATCCATAGCAAAATCCAAGATTTAATGGAATTGGGGAAAGGGACATGTTTTACATTAAAATCCCTTAATTAACATCAATTACTCAAAAATATATACTCAATTAGCAATGGGTAATCAGAATTAAATTTAATCAATCATCAATTTCAAGTTTACAAGAAAACACATTAGAAGAGGAATACTCTTGGAATAAGGTTATTTAGAAATCAACTTTGAACGGAACTCTGGGGAAAAGGAATCCCAAGATTGAATAACACATACCATAATGAAGCTTAATCCATGAAATTCAAGTGAAATCCTACAGAAATTGACCTTCTTCTTCAAGCTTCCTTTTCCCTTCAAGGGAGTTTGAATAGAGAGAAATAGTAGAGAGAGGTGAGACATTTTGGATTTTTATTTGGGGATTTGATTTGAGTGAATGTGAGAGAAAATTGATTTTAAATTAATATATAGACCTCCCACGAAATACCCAAATGACCCCTCACTTAATTTGACCTTTTAATGAAGTCAAACTTGAATTCCAAATTTTTTATTTTCGTTGGGGAACAAGTCTGCGACGCGTAGCTCCTCTCAAAAGATATTTTAAATTATTTTTTTTCGAGACAGTAGAATCCACTATCTGCTCGCGACGCAGATTTTATTTTTGACCAAAGGCTCACCATGTCCGCAACACAGACATATTTCTTCCATGAGTATTTTGGCTGGTGCCTTGGCCGCTTGCCAAGCCAAGTTTGGGGTCCTCTCATGGACCCCTAGGGAAATCCTTGGGAGGTCGGACCTGGACATTTTCACTCTATATATATAGTTTTTCCCATTTAGAGTCACTATAAAACATTTAGACCCATACAATATCCCCCAAACCTTCACGAAACCTAACGATGTTTTCCTAGTTCAATTAGACTAGCTTCCAGACGTCTTGACTCTAAAACTTTCAAATTAGTTCATACAAATTATTTTGATCTTTGAAACAGAGTTACCAACCTTAGACCGACATGTGAGGCTATAGATTAGGTCATGGACTTTAAGAGTGTAACACATGCGCTAGGGAAGTCATGGTATCAGCATTAGTAGCAGGTTGGAAATTTATTTTTCTCAAATGATGCTACAGAGATTCACAAGAGGGCATTCAAGACGAGCTCTTATCTGGAACTGTGAAAAATTGATCCACCCGAATTTGACATTAGATATAGACCTCATTAGAGATGAGGCTAATGTTGTGGAACCTTGCAAACAGGTTCGGCTTAAGGTCCTTCCCTTGGGTGCAGGTCATACAAATATAGTGGAGCATGCACAGGGCAATGACCCTATCATACCAGATAAAACTGACAATGCTCTAGCCTCCTCTTCTCATTCTGCTAGTCGGTCCCCTAGAAATTAGAGGCACAAATTGCCACTTTGTGCACCATATCTAGCCGTGGATGCAGAAATCCATAGTAGAGTTGAGACCCAAATGCAAAAAAAGTGGGTAATTAGATAGAGCAGTAGTTCTAGGCAATACACAAACGCCTGGACAAGTTTTAGTTAAGAGTATTGGCACGACCAGCCTCCAGCATGGACCTTGCCTTTATTTAATCGTAGTTTTTGGTCTCCGATATAATGTACATGCAATCTTTGATATAAGTGTGTCTGAGCCAGAGAATGCACCGATGGGGTTGTCTAAGAATACCTCCTTTAAGGACCTATTCAATGCACGTAGAGAAATACAGTTCAATCCTGCCCGTGCTCGTGGAAACAAGCGCCTTTCTAGTCGTCGTTTTGAGGCAATTGATGAGGCTCAAGCTAGTGATAAGGAGTATACGCAAGTGAATTACGATAAGAGGGCTTTCATACTAGATGAATAAATGTTCCAAAGAAAGGTACGTGAGGCTACTACTGGGGCATTATGGACCCGTAAGTAGAGATGTGAGCAATAATGATGGTGCAGACAGAGTACAAAAATGCACTACTGATGGTGTCATCCTTGTGGATGCGGGCACTACTGAGGGTTACCCAATTGTTGATCTAGCGAGCTCCGAGAAACCGAACCACCCGCTTGTTAATAGATCTTCGGTGCTTTTCACCACAGGTTTGTTTCACAAAATCCATTACTCATTTTATGTTTTTTGTGCATTGGGGAAAACTTGACTCTCTTTTGTTTTGGGGTGAGGTAAATGGATTGTGAGTGATAGGGTCATGTCTGAGTAACCCAATTCACGATCCTCTATCGGGGTTTCTCGCCTGTGTTCTTTTTCCCCATGAGAATGTTTAAAGTTTTGTTGAACCAGAATGTATTAGGATTGTATATGTAGAAGCAAGAAAGACTGAAGCATGAGGCTTGTAAAAAACGGGACCCATCCAGAAGTTATGATATATTCTTGAATTTGTAGGCTAAGATAAGTTGAATGTGTTAGCTTTAAATATGACATGATAATATACCAACTGCACGACCCGATATTACAACTTTAACTAGGCTGGTAATGTTATAATGGAATGATTTACCAAGTGAGTGTGAGAATAATTAATTGTTTAACTGTTGGTACCAAACTAGAACTTTCCTAGTTAGTCCTCTTAAGATAATCTACTCTAGAGGCTATGAAGTGATTCTAGGACCTTGTTTCAAATAGTCCACAACTAGCCTAACAGAGTCTGATGAAATGAAGTGACTACCCTTTCGTCCAAATAATTTGAGTCTAAAATAGACCATTTATTTTTAATTCCCTACTTTACCTTCCCATAATCTTATTGTTTTTCCCCAATCCCTCCTTGGACATGTTCACCTCGACTTAGGCAAAAATCCTAAGTTGAGGGTGGCTAATTCAAACTAGAGTAACCTCATTCTTTGCCATGACTTGACATCTGGTATTTTTCACCTTAACCTATGGAAAAACTATAAGTTGAGGGTGGATATGAAAGAGAAAATATAAATAAAATGTGTATAAAATAGTTTAGTGTTGAAATGAAAACAAAAGAAAACTAAAAAAAGACGTTGTGACTTTGTCAAAGTAAAAAAACGAAAAGCATGAAAAAGAAAGAATGTGAAAAGTAAAGAGTTACAAAGTTGAAAGTTGCATCTATGGTTGAAAGTAATCAATAAAAAGAATATAGAAAGGTAGGATATCGAACATTGGGAAATAAGAGGAAGAAGGACTTATTTAATGTCAAGGAGGCAGAAAGTCACTTAATGTACCTAAATGTACCACACCTGACCCTTAGCCTACGTTACAAGCTAAGAAAGTCCTATAGTGATCCTAAAGTCTAGTCTAAAGAGTCTAAGCAGTGAAAAGAAAGGGCAAGCCTATGGCATTGAAAACAAATTGTACTTGACCTTACTTCTTATTGTGAGTGTTGAAATAAATCCTTGTACTTAGAATGATACATATTGTGTGATAACGGAGGATTTTATATGAAGTGAGGGCACTAGTTACAGTGTATGAGAATTTGTGCCTTGGTGATAGGAAAACAATGAAGGTGGTTGTTGAGTGGTCAATAAGTGTCATGTTATGATCCGTATCAGTTATGTTGTTGAGTTAGAGACATAGATTTGTACTTAAACAAGAGAGAGTAGGGATAAATAGCCATGTTATTTCTTGAGCCTGAATTGCCTTCTTATATGTAAGAGTGTCGTTCAGAGTCGTAATGCATCGCTTGAGCACAAACAAAGAATTTAAGTGGAAAATGTTCATATACCGCGAGTTTACGGTATATAATGCATTTCACTTAAGAATTATGTGTGTATGAAGCCTTTTTTTTAGATTTTGATTGTTTTTATCATGTTTTGTAGGAAAGATATTTAGGCGGGAAACAAAAGAGACAACTAAAAAAGTACAGAAAAATGCATTGAGAGAGGCAATTGACGGATTGTAGATCTATTGACTCCCCATAGACGGTTATCGTACATTGGTAGTCTAAGAATTGGATGAAATCAGGGAACTGCCCAAGTGTGGAACCACATAGAGAAATTGACGGTTGGTCGATTAATTGATGGACCGTACATGTAAACTGTTTATTGATACTACATAGGTTCCATTACCTGATTTTGGAAGATTCTATGTCTGGAGTTCTAGAGGGGCGTTGACGGACACTCGATTGATAGACTGACCGTACTAGTGGTTCGTTATTGATTCAGAGCGGGTATATTTCGGATAGTGAAATACTTTCTAAGTCCTGGTTGATGGAAGGGACTTACGAACCATAGATCCATAGAAGGTCCGTAAGTCTGTCTCATACATTGAAAACGCGTGCCAGAACAAACTTCCCTTATTTTGTTTCCTTTTAAATTTAGAGATAGTTTTCTATAAAATGGGTATCTAAACCTTGTTTTTTAGGTTGGCTTCTACTATTATATTTCTAGTTTGAGACTTTGGAGATTAATTTAGCAAACCTAAGCAACTAGTGATTTCTTATGTTTATTTCAAACATTGTGGTGTTAATATTCAGTTGAAATCCGGGTTTATTATTCTCATTATGTAAGTTCGTATATTTAAATCTAAAATAATGAATTGTGTTCTGGTGGTTATGGGTAACTAAAATCCACAACCAAGGTTTTGGGAACCATGAGCAGTTAATAATGTGTTAATTGTAATTAAGCAATCCTCGAATAGTTCTTTGCATGCATTGATAAATCTTTCGTTAAGAAGTCTTTTTTGCGGTTGCAAACTTTAAAACTAACCTTGTTGCTGCTTTCCTTACCATAGAGGTAGTTAATACGAAAAGAATTATCAATATAGATTGAGTGTGATACTATCTAATAGTCTAGTGTAGATTTGTGCGAGGGTTTAACTACGCCATACATTGACGTTATGTCTAATATGAGTAAACGGTAAGGGTTATTAAATTATACACAGGTATCCAGACCAAGGTGCGGGGTGAAATTCTCTAGATTCCGTACTAAGGATTTAAAGATACATAACTTATCACTTTGAATGTAATACACTAAGAAGGAATTGCTATTACTAATATTGCAATGTTATAAGCTTGTGGAGAACACATATACCCTCGTTACGATCTCATCTTGATAACAACTGAAGTTAACTCTTGCTTACTTGATGATGATGATGATGATAATAATAATAATAATAATAATAATAATAACAATAATAATAATAATAATAATAATTATTATTATTATTATTATTATTATTATTATTATTATTATCATTATGTTTATTATTACTATTATTATCATTATGTTTATTATTATCATTATTATTATTATTATCACTATTATTATTATTATTATTATTATTATAATTATTATTAGCATTATTATTATTATTGTTATTACTACTACTTTTATTATTATTATAATTATTATTATTATTATTATTATTATTGTTGTTGTTGTTAATATTATTATTACTATTAGTATTATTATTGTAATATTATTATTATAATTAGTTTTATAATAATAATAATAATAATAATAATAATAATAATAATATTATTATTATTATTATTATAATAATAATAATAATAATAATAATAATAATAATTATTATTATTATTATTATTATTATTACTACTACTACTACTACTACTACTACTACTACTATTATTACTATTATTATTGTTGTTGTTGTTGTTGTTGTTGTTCTTGTTGTTGTTGTTGTTGTTGTTGTTGTTATTATTATTATTATTATTATTATTATTATTATCAGTATTATTATTATTATTTTTGGTAACTAATTTTATTAATTACCGAGTCAAACATTACAAAACAAGCAGCTATCTCAGCATGCTTAACCAAAATAAACAACACTTTAACAACTACACTACTAACTATAACTAAAATCTTCCTATGGCTAATAACATTTTTAATACTGGTAGGAGATATAACAATAGTTACATAGGCTATCTTCTTAACTACCTCATCTATCAAACACTTCTTGTCTTCAAAATTTCTCTTATTTCTCTCATTCCACAAAGCACAGACACCTTCAGCAAGGATCATCTTCAATAGTTGGGTTGTTGTAGTCTTCCCTTTCCCATTTTGAATACTCCACTGCATAAATTGTGCCCATGTCCTTGGCATGTTACTGTGAATACCACCCGATGTTAATAATCTTTCCCAAACCTCCCTAGCATAGTGACAATGTAGGAACATATGACCCAGACTTTCATCCACATTTTTACACAGAACACAATTTTTATCATGTTCCAGGTAGCTTCCTATTCAACAAAATCCATAGTGTAAAGATAGCTTTTGGCCTGGCTGCATTCTTAAACATTAGGCATATCTATTCAGGCTTAGTTTGTTCCCCTCTCATATAATCATAGATTTGTTTAACCATCCGTTTTCCCTATTTAAGTTGAATCTGATCAACTGTTTGTTTAGCATGCATTATTTTCCTGATCATCCAACTTGCTTGATCTCTCTTCTGCCATTCAATCTGCCCTTTTAAGTAATATGCATGTATTCGTTTGATCCATAGCTTGTCTTCCTTGTTTGCTAAGTCCCAACAAGACATGGCTATTGTTGCTCTATTCCACACTTGCATGTTTATCAGCCCCATACCTCCTTCATTTTTAGGCCTGCAAACTCTCTCTCATGCTATTAAATCTTTCTTAGTAACCTGCCCTACTCCAGACCATAGATAACTTTTACACAAAATTTCAATTAGCTTGATTATCTTTGCTGGAAATATGAATAATTGAGCCCAGTAAGCTTGGACACCAAGTAACACTGTCTGAACTAGCTGAGCTCTACCTGCATAAGATAGTTTCCTAGTTATCCATGAGTTGATTCTTGCCATTCTTTTCTCAATGAGAGGATACCATTGCAGCACTGACATCTTCTTGGTTGATAATGGCACACCCAAATATTTGATAGGAAGTTCCTCGATGTTGTATCCTAGTTGCTCAACAATCTGTTACTTCACTTCAAGTTGAACCCCTTCACAATATATTGAGATTTTATTTAGATTATCTTGTAATCCTGAAGCTTGAGAAAACAGAGAAAAACACAGTTGAATAGCTTTAACAGATTCCAGATCTCCTCTAGCAAACAATAATAGATCATCTGCAAAAACATAGGTGAGTAATATCAAGTTTAGAGCACCTAGGATTATACTTGAATTTTTTATCTTCTTTAAGCCCCTTAAGAAGCCTACTAAGGTACTCCATCGCTATAGCAAACAAGAATGGAGACATTGGATCTCCTTGTCTCAATCCTTTAGCTGCATCAAAACTCTGAGAAGTCTGTCCATTAACAACTATCGAGTAGTTCACTGTTTTGACATATTTCATTATCCATTGCACAAACATCTCTGGGTATACTAAACCAAATCTTACTTGCTCCAAATAATCCCATTCCACTGAATCAAAAGCTTTCTGCAGATCAATCTTCCACATACTTCTGGGAGAAATATGCTTCCTAATATAAGCTTTAACCAGTTCATGAGCAAGTACTATATGATCAGCAATCTTTCTTCCTAGAATAAACCCTGCCTGGCTATCACAAATGAAACTTTGGATCACACCATGCAACCTGTTAGTTAAAACTTTGAAGATGATTTTATACATCACAATACAACAAGCTATAAGTTTTAGGATTCTGAGATTTTTGAATGAGAGACACTAAAGTACAATTGAATGCTTTATGAAGTTTGCCAGTTGTGAAAAAAACTTAAAAGCCTCAATGATATCCCCTTTAATGATCTACCAAGTATTCTTAAAAAAGAAAGCATTATAACCATCTATACCTTTTTTCTTATCATTCCCTATGGATTTCAAGCCATCATAAATCTCTTGTTCTGTTACTGTAGTGCATAATTGTAATCTCTGCTGCTTTGTCAATGTAGGCCCTCTTTTCATCACCTGAGCATTGATGGCTGGTAGCTTACCTACTGAAGTTCCCATAAGACTCTAATAGAACATCACAAACTCATCTTGAATTTCTTGTGGATCATACAACATGTTACCTTTTAAGGACATAATACTTCTTATTTGTTTCTTTTGAGTTCTCTCCTTTATAGCTTAACTGAAAAACTTATTATTTGCATCCCCTAGTTGTATCCATTTTATCCTTGACTTCTGTCTTAAAGCACTTTCTTCAATCATTGACCATTTTTCAAGTTTAATCAACAACTCTTTTTCTTGCACAATCAACTCATCAGTAACTTGTTCATTTGGCTGGTTTTAACTTTTGCAATCTCAAATCTAACCATATCAGTCTATTTCCCAATATACTTAAACTCTTTCCTATTTAACTACTTTAAACCATGTTGCATCTCCTTCAACTTACACCACACCTGCTTCATTTTGTTATTACCATACTCTTTTTCCAGATAGTTTCTACCATTTCCATAAAGTTCTCATGCTCAGTCAAAATATTGAAAAATTTAAAGCTAACTTTCCCATGCTACTGAGCTTTTTGAAGTAATATCATCATAGATCTATGATCATATATGCTAGGAATCCCATATTCTATTTGTACATGTATAACGACCCATTTTGGTCGTTTTGATTGTAAAGCCTTGTGTTTCGTAAAATATTTTTTTTGATGGATTCTAATTGGATTTTGGACTATTCATAATTATAATTATAAAACTAGTGGGGTAGTTTTAATAATTTGTTTAGTTAGAGATTAAAGGAAATAAAAATAAATAATTGTGGGTCACTTTTACCATGTATGGTTAGTTTTATATAATAATTGGAGAACTAAGATTCTAGAGGAGGAGGAAGGTTTGAGGCGAGTAAAAAGAAAGAATTGCACTTCGTAATCCTTGTTCTCGGCGCCGTCAACAAAAATCTACATAAGAGATTTAAGGTGAAATCCAATTCTTAATAAAACAATGATTGTTTTGTGGATGTTTATTCATGTTAATAATATTCTATACATATGAATTCATGAGTGGAAGAAGGGATGTATATTTAATTATATATTGTATGTGTTTGGTTGATAACTGCCAAGGGAATTAAGGGAAGGGTCATATGTTATTGTCAATATTACTATTATCATTATTGAACTTAGATGAGAGAGTGAGGAAATTGTCTTCAATTGGTAATGTTATATTATAAAATAAGGGATAATCAGCACATGGATTCCTACCACCGATTTGAAAAAAGGGAATTAATACATGTGTGCAACTGATCTCGTGACTAGTGGCTTCAATTGTTAATGATAGTGGGAATTAGGATACACTAATGGTAAGGCCCTGCATGTTTCATGTAAGTTGGGTAAATTTTCGATTCTTTTCTTAAAGTTATCCTATTATGTAATTAGATATTAGGTGTGTTGTAGTAGTGGAATACTATTAAGTTATGCTAATTGGAGGAACTAAGATTTACCCTTAGGTTTGAACTTTAGTAAATTGGTCATAGAATTAGATGAGTTTTTGGGTCTAGGCTAGACATAAAATAAATTTGAGTGTTTATAGACTCGTCAGCTTACAAGTTAACATATACTTGATAGATTGGAGATGTTCGGAGGCAATAAGGAAAGGAAAGGCATTGAAGGACTAGTTTCTTGACTTCGATTCTTCGGTGGAGGTGGGTTACCGTTTATTTTTATTTGATAGATAAACTCTAAATAGCGATTGATATGGATTGAGTGATATTGTAAAGTCTCCTATGTACTTGATTGTGTGGTTGTATGTTTTGATTGTGTGGTTTGTGGTTGGCCTAAAATTATGAGAGTGTTGAATTTCTAATCTTTAACCCTCTCTATTAAAAGGACGCCTTGAATAAAGAAGGCTTGCTGAAATAAGATAATGAGATAATTGGATCGGAGTGTCATGTTCCGACCCAATATTATGGTATCAGAGTGTCACGTTCCAACACGGTATATGGGATCGGAGTGTCACATTCCGACACGATAACATTAAAGGAAAGGAATCATGAATTAACTTAATATACTCTAACTCAAAAAACCTATTTTCCAAATGAGTATGGTGTGGAGACATGAGTCCTCATAGGTGTGCTTGATGTTGTGATTGATGGTGTACCTATTATGGTGTTGTTGTCAATGGTTCATGTGTTTGTTGTTGCCACCTGTTAAGTATTGTAGTTGATTTTATATTATTATTCAATGTATATTGGTTTCTATTTTGAGTTGGCCGATGATACCTACTCAGTACGTGTTCCTTGTACTGACCCCTACTTGTATTTTCTTCTTTGTTCTTTTGTTGAGTGCAGCAAGTGTACCATCGACTTCGACTCGCCCTCAGCTCTAATAAGTCTCCAGCACATCAGAGTTTAGGGTGAGCGATTATTTCTAGCTCGTGCTGGATTCTCTCATTCACGTCTTGATGTCTTTGAATTTCGGACATGGACCATCCTTTTACTTATTTTAGTTTCTTAACTACTCTAAGACTTGGTAATTTGAGGATAGATGTTCTTGAGGTGATGACTTCCAAATTTTGGGGATAATAATTGTTAAAATTTAGAAGCTTATTTAATTGGTTACATTAATATGTATTGGATCTTCCGCATTATTTTTGTTATTCATAGTTGAACTATTGGTAAATGTTGGGGTTTAGATTTGTTGGTTCACTCACTTAGTAGGTTAAGTGTGAGTGTCACTCACGACTCATTTTGGGTCGTGACAAACTTGGTATCAGAGCGTTAGGTTCTTTTGTCTCATCACACAAGCATAAGTCTAGTAGAGTCTTGAGGAACGGTATGGGGACGCCTTTACTTTTCTTTGAGAGGCTATAGGACTTTAGGAAAACTCTATTCTTTCTTTTTTTTCGTGCTATTACTTGGATCCAATTGGTATCTGGGTGATACAAATTGGTATCTGACCTTCTAACTCTATTTTCGCACATGGTTAGAACTAGAGCAAAAACTGTGCCAACACCAACACCGGCAAGACAGGGTGCATCTGAGCCAATCATTGGGGCTGTAACTTGAGGAGGAGCACTGGCAAGAGGTCGTGGTAGGGGTCGCAAGAGGACGCCAGCTAAAGGAAGAGGACAAACACTTGGTCAAGCTAGGAATAGAGGAGTGACTCCTCCACCGACTGATGAGGTAGTGAGAGAGGGTGAGGAACGGGAAAATGAGCAGGTTCAAGATAAGAAATTACCACCCCAGCCTACCCCAGAGATGATTAATCAGGTTCTTACTTATCTTAGTGGGTTATCGGATCAGGGTCATACACCTCTACTGTTTTCTGCACCAGTACCTCAGGTTCAGGGAGTACAACATGCAGCTGCTATGGCTCCCCACATAGATGCATGATTGGAAGTAGGCACGTTCCCTCGATTGACTACAAGGTCTATAATGACAGGTGATCAACATTAACTTTTCATTAAGTTCTTAAAGTTGAAACCTCCAGTCTTTAAAGGTGCTGAATCTGAAGATGCCTATGATTTTCTGGTTGATTGTCATGAGCTGCTACATAAGATGGACATAGTAGAACTATTCGGTGTTGAGTTTGCGACCTATCAGTTTTAGTGGGATGCCAAAATGTGGTGGCGGTCGAATGTTTAGTGTCAACCAGCACAGGCACCACCCATGACTTGGGCATCATTTTCTAGCTGTTTTATGGAGAAGTATATACCCCGACTTTGACGGATAGGAGGAGAGATGAGTTCCTGAGCCTAGACCAAGGAAGGATGTTTGTTGCTGCTTATGAGGCCAAATTTTGTGCACTATCCAGGAATACCACTCAGCTTTGCTTCAGTCCACATGAGCGGATTCGCCGCTTTGTTAAAGGATTGAGGTCAGATTTGCAGATCCCAGCCTTACAGGTAGCTGCTGCAGCAAAATCCTTTCAGGAAGTGGTTGATTTGGTGAAAGAGGTAGAGGGGGTGAATCCAGACGAATTCACCATAGCGTCGACATTTAAGAATTTCCGTAAGAGAGGTGAGTTTAGTGGTTCTTACTCCAGAGGGAAGAGTTCAGGAGGTTACCCAGCCTGTCCTATTCAGTCTTCACTGCAGGCTTTAGCTGGGGGTCAATCGAAGACCAGTTAGCCTTTTTCTGAGTTTGGAGGTTATCCCTAGACTTCTTCATTTTCACAGAGACCTATGCTTGAATCAAGAAATTGTTATGCATGTGCAGAGGCTGGACATATTAGGAAATATTGTCCAAAACAGAGTTATAGACCCCAGTAGTTAGAGGTAGAGGTGGTCATGGTAGAGGTCGCCATTCTGGAGGACGTGGTGGCCAAGGTAATGGTGGTCACAAATTCAGTCGGGGTGGCGGGCAAGTTCGAACTAGTGAAGTTCAACTTGGTAGGGGCAATGGACAGACAGGTGATAGGGCCCATTGGTATGCTTTCCCAGGGAGGTCTGAAGCCGAGACATCTGATGTTGTTATCACAGGTACTCTTTTGGTCTTTGATTGCATGGCTTCTATATTATTTGATCCTGGATCCACATTTTCATATGTATCTTCCTCATTTGCTACTGGTCTTGATTTATATTGTGGTTCGCTTAACATGTCTATTCGTGTCTCTACTCCTGTGGGTGAGTCTGTGATAGTTGAGAAGGTGTATAAGTCTTGCCTTTTGACTTTTGTGGGGAGCAATACTTATGTAGATTTGATTATTCTAGAGATGGTTGATTTTGATGTGATTCTGGGTATGACTTGGCTTTCTCCAAATTTTTCAATCTTAGATTGTCATTATAAAACTGTGACATTGGCCAAGCCTGGGACAGATCCGCTAGTGTGGGAGGGTTACTGTATTTCCACTCCAGTTCGTATCATCTCTTTTCTTCGTGCTAAGAGGATGGTTAGTAAGGGTTGTTTAGATTTCTTGGCACATCTCAGGGATGTTACTTCCAAAGTACCTTCGATTGAGTCTGTTTCGATAGTCCGTGAGTTTCTGGATGTGTTTCCTACAGACCTTCCTGGTATGCCACCGGATAGGGATATTGATTTTTGTATTGATCTGGAGCCGGGTACTCGCCCCATTTTAATTCCCCCTTATAGAATGGCTCCAGCTGAGTTAAAGGAGTTAAAGGCTCAATTTCAGGAGTTGTTAGGTAAAGGTTTTATTAGACCAAGTGCATCCCCTTGGGGTGCTCCTGTTTTATTTGTGAAGAATAAAGATGGAAGTTTTCGCATGTGCATAGAATACAGGGAGCTGAATCAGGTAACTATTAAGAACTAGTATCCCATTCCTCGCATTGATGATTTGTTCGATCAGTTACGAGGTGCATGTGTCTTCTCTAAAATTGATTTGAGATTCGGTTATCATCAATTGAAAATACGGGCAAGAGATGTGCCAAAGACTGCTTTTCGAACAAGGTATGGGCATTATGAATTATTACTAATGTCTTTTGGTCTTACGAATGCCCCTGCTACTTTCATGAGCCTGACGAACGGGATTTTTAAGCTATATTTGGATCTCTTTGTTATTGTATTTATTGATGATATACTCAAAGAGCAGAAAAGAACATGAGGAGCATTTGAGAGTAGTATTGGAGTTATTGAGGGAGAAAAGGCTTTATGCCAAATTCTCCAAGTGTGAGTTTTGGCTAGATTCAGTGTCCTTCTTGGGGCTTGTGTTTTCTAAGGATCGAGTGATGGTGGATCCTTCTAAGATTGAAGCAGTGAAGATTTGGGTATAACCTAATATTGTTTCAGAGGTAAGGAGTTTTGTTGGTTTAGCTAGCTACTGCCGTCTATTTGTCAACGGATTTTGTTCTATTGCTTCCCAGCTGACAAATTTGACTAAGCAGAATGTTCCATTTGTATGGTCGGACGAATGTGAAGAAAGCTTCCAGAAACTCAATACCTTGTTGACTACACCACCAATTCTTACCTTGCCAGTGGAAGTTAAGAATTTTTTTGTTTATCCTGATGCATCTTATTCTGGTTTGGGTGCAGTGCTAATGAAGGAGAGGAATGCAATTGCTTATGCTTCGAGGAAATTAAAAGTGCATGAATGTAACTATCCTACCATAATTTTGGAGTTGGCTGCCATTGTATTTGCATTAAAGCAATGGAGACATTATCTATATGGGGTCAAGTGTGAAGTTTATACAAATCATTGTAGTTTACAATATGTCTTTACTCAGAAAGATTTGAATTTGAGGCAGAGGAGGTGGATGGAACTATTACACGACTATGATATTACTATTTTGTATCACCCAGGAAAAGTTAATGTTGTGGCAGATGCTTTAAGTAGAAAAGCAGGGAGCATAGGTAGTTTAGTCCACTTATAGGTCTCTAGACGCCCATTGGCTAGAGAGGTTCAGACTCTGGCTAATGACTTTGTGAGGCTGGAATTACTAGAGAAAGGAGGATTTTTGGCCTCTGTGGAGGCAAGATCTTCCTATCTTGACAATATTAAAGGAAAATAGTTTGATGATGAAAAGCTGAGCCGAATTCGAGATATGGTACTGCGGGGAGAGGCTAAAGAGGAAATAATTGATGAGGAAGGCATCTTCTGAATTAAGGGAAGAGTATGTGTGCCCTGTGTTTATGATTTGACTCACACTATTTTTACAGAGGCTCATATTTTGAGGTATTCCATAAATCCTTGTGAAACCAAGATGTATCATGATCTAAAGCAACATTTTTGGTGGAGTAGAATGAGTCGTGACATTGTTGATTTTGTTTCCCAATGCCGGAATCGTCAGGAGGTAAAGTATGAACACTAGAGGCCTGGAGGGACACTTCAGAGAATGTCCATTCTTGAATGGAAGTGGGAAAGAATTGCAATTGATTTCGTAGTTGGTCTTCCAAAGACATTGGGTAAGTTTAATTCTTTTTGGGTAAATGTGGACAGGTTAACTAAGTCTGCTCACTTCATTCCGGTCAACATTACTTACAATGTAGAGCAGTTAGCCAAACTCTATATCTCAGAAATTGTTCGATTACATGGAGTTCCACTTTCCATCATATCAGATTGAGGTACGCAATTTACTTCTATATTTTGGAGAACATTACATGCTGAATTAGGTACTAGGCTGGATCATAGTACTGCATTTCACCCTCAGACCGATGGTCAGTCTGAGCAAACGATTCATGTGTTGAAGGATATGCTTCGTGCATGTGAGATAGAATTTGGTGGTCATTGGGATATATTCTTACCCTTAACAGAGTTTTCGTACAATAATAGCTATCTTTCGAGTATTGATATGGCCCCATTTGAGGCATTGTATAGGAGGAGATGTAGGTCTCCCATTGGTTGGTTTGATGCATTTGAGGTTAGACCTTGGGGTACTGATCTTCTAAGGGAATCATTAGAGAAAGTGAAATTTATTCACGAAATGCTTTTAGCAACACAGAGTAGGCAGAAGGAATATGAAGATCGAAAGGTTAGAGACTTGGATTTTATGGAGGGTGAACAAGTCTTGCTGAAGGTTTCACCCATGAAAGGTGTGATGCAATTTGGTAAGAGAGGTAAGCTAAGTCCGAGGTATATTGGACCATTTTAAGTACTTAAGCGCGTGGGGGAGGTGGCCTATGAATTAGCCTTGCCTCCAGGACTGTTAGGAGTGCACCCGGTAATTCATGTGTCTATGCAGAAAAAATACCATGGTGATGGAAACTACATTATTCATTGGGATTCAGTTCTTCTTGATGATAATCTGTCTTATAAGTAGGAGCTTGTTGCTATTCTTGATAGGGAGGTCCGCAAGTTGAGATTAAAGGAGATTATCTCTATCAAGGTTCAGTGGAAGGATCGGCCAGTTTAAGAGTCCACTTGGGAGAGTGAGGTTGATATACAAGAAAGGTATCCACATCTTTTTACAGATTCAGGTACTCTCTCTTGCCCTCGCCTTTCTTTTTGATCGTTCAAGGACGAACGATGGGTAAATTGGTATCTACTGTAATGACCCATTTTGGTCGTTTTGAGTGTACCACCTTGGGTTTCGTAAAATATTTTTTTCGATGGATTCTAATTGGATTTTGGACTACTCATAATTATAATTATAAAACTAGTGGGGTAGTTTTAATTATTTGTTTAGTTAGAGATTAAAGGAAATAAAAATAAATATTAGTGGGTCACTTTTACCATGTATAGTTAGTTTTATATAATAATTGGAGAATTAAGATTCTAGAGGAGGAGGAAGGTTTGAGGCGAGTAAAACGGAAGAATTGCACTTCGTAGTCTTTGTTCTCGGCTCCATCAACAAAAACCGACATAAGAGATTTAAGGTGAAATCCAATTCTTTATAAAACAATGATAGTTTTGTGGATGTTTATTCATGTTAATAATATTCTATACATATAAAGTCACGAGTGGAAGAAGGGATGTATATTTTAATTATATATTGTATGTGTTTGGTTGATAACTGCCAAGGGAATTAAGGGAAGGGTCATATATTATTGTTAATATTACTATTATCATTATTGATCTTAGACGAGAGAGTGAGGAAATTGTCTTCAATTGGTAATGCTATATTATACAATAAGGGATAATCTGCAAAAGGATTGCTACCACAGATTAGGCAAAAAGGAAATTAATACATGTGTGCCACTGGTCTCGTGACCAGTGTCTGCAATTGTTAATGATAGTGGGAATTAGGATACACTAACGGTAAGGCCCTGCATGTTTCATGTAAGTTGGGTAAATTTTCGATTTTTTTCTTAAAGTTATCTTATTATGTAATTAGATATTAGGTGTGTTGTAGTAGTGGAATACTATTAAGTTATGATAATTTGAGGAACTAAGATTTACCCCTAGGTTTGAACTTTAGTAAATTTGTTATAGAATTAGATGAGTTTTTGGGTCTAGGATAGACATAAAATAAATTTGAGTGTTTATAGACTCGTCAGCTTACAAGTTAACATATACATGATAGATTGGAGAAGTTCGGAGGCAATAAGGAAAGCAAAGGCATTGAAGGACTAGTTCCTTGACTTCGATTCTTCGGTGGAGGTAGGTTACGGTTTATTTTTAGTTGATAGATAAACTCTATATAGCGATTGATATGTATAAAGTGTTATTGTAAAGTCTCCTATATACTTGATTGTGTGGTTGTATGTTTTGATAGTGTGGTTTGTGGTTGGCCTAAAATTATGAGAGTGTTGAATTTCTAAGCTTGAACCCTCTCTATTAAAACGACGCCTTGAATAAAGAAGGCTTGCTGAAATAAAATAATGAGATAATTGGATCGGAGTGTCACGTTCCGACACGATATTATGGGATCGGAGTGTCACGTTCTGACACGGTATATGGGATCGGAGTTTCACGTTCCGACACGATAAAATTAAAGGAATGGAATCTTGAATTAACTTAATATACTCTAACTCAAAGAACCTATTTCCCAAATGAGTATGGTGTGGAGGCATGAGTCCTCATAGGTATGCTTGATGTTGTGATTGATGGTGTACCTATTATGGTGTTGTTGTCAATGGTTCATGTGTTTGTTGTTGCCACCTTTTTAAGTATTGTAGTTGATTTTATATTATTATTCAGTGTATACTGGTTTTCAATTTGAGTTGGCCGATTATACCTACTCAGTACGTGTTCCTTGTAGTGACCCCTACTTGTATTTTCTTCTTTGTTCTTTTGTGGAGAGCAGCAAGTGCACCATCGACTTTGACTCGCCCTCAACTCTAATAAGTCTCCAGCACATCAGAGTTCAGGGTGAGCTATTATTTCTAGCTCATGCTGGATTCTCTCATTCACGTCTTGATGTCTTTGAATTTACGACATGGACCATCTTTTTACTTATTTTAGTTTCTTAACTACTCTGAGACTTGGTAATTTGAGGAGATGTTCTTGATGTGATGAATTCCGGATTTTTGGGATAATAATTGTTAAACTTTAGGAGCTTATTTAATTGGTTACATTAATATGTTTTGGATCTTCCGCATTATTTTTGTTATTCATAGTTGAACTATTGGTAAATGTTGGGGCTTCGATTTGTTGGTTCGCTCACCTAGTAGGTTAAGTGTGTGTGCCACTCACGACTCGTTTTGGGTCGTGACAACATGTCCCCATTTATCCATTCATTCATCATTTCCAAATGCTCTATCAATTCTACTGGAAATTCTATCCTTCCGAGATTGCTTGTTAGTCCAAGTATAGTAGTTTCCTGTCCACTTCAATTCATTAACCCCCATATCTCTGACACAGTCACCAAAATCTTTTATCTCATTATTAGTAACAAGCACTCCATCTAATCTGTCCTTAGTAGATAGTATAGCAATAAAAACTCCTACTATAAGCCAAGGTTTAGAAATACTTTTTTCCATTGTATTCATTTCATGCCATAGTCTTTTCCTCTGTTCAACTGTATTAAAGCCATAGGCTACAGTAAATATAAACTGATAGCCTTTACTTCTTTCATTTACCTGACACTGCAACATTTGAGCTGAGTTATTAATCATTTTGATCCCATACCAACTATCATCCCATATAAACCAAATTCTTCCATTAGGACTATCAGAATAGTTGTGTAGAATATGCCACCCTGGTGCTATCCCTTTAAGAACTGAGTTCAAATTTTTATTTTTAACTCTTGTATCCACTAATCCTGCCAATGTAACTTTATTCTGTAAAAGAAGCTTAATCTCCTTTCACTTATACCTTTTATTCATATCCCTCACATTCCAGAACAGCCATTTCATCAACAAATCTTTGATGCTCCACCTCTATCAATAGATAGTGAAGCCATTTTATTATGCATAAGACTCTCAAAACCATTCATTGTTTGTATTGCTTTTAATATAGGAAAGTTAGCCAAACTCATTTCCAGCTATCTATAGTCCTGCTCACCATTATTCTTTGGTGTTTGCTGATCTAGATTCTTTCCTATCATGTTCTTCTTCCAACTCTTCCTCCTGCTTATTCTTCTGTGGACTAAGAGTGTTCTCTTGTCTTTGTTCATCAATCTTCCCTTGCTGATTCTTTTGTGAAATCGAACCTTTATACTTCCAAGTTTGAGTTACTTTCTTCCATGGCCTTCTTGTCTTTGGTACCTCCTCTTTTGGTTCAGGCTCCACTTGACATAGATGTCCTATCTTCTGGCACTTATCACAGTATTGAGGCCTCCATTCCAACACTACATCTTGCATAAATGTCTTCCCATTTGGATCCACTACTGCTATTTTCTATGGTATAGCTTTTGTAACATTAACTTCAACAAGCATTCTAGCATATGAGATCCTTGTTTGTTTAGTAATACATTCATTAGCAAAATTAGGAACTCCAATAGCATTTGCTATCCTACTCAATGATCCCACTCCCCAACAGTCTAAAGGTAATTTTGGAAAATTCACACATAGAGGTATTTTTATTAGGAACTTACTCCCAAAATCAAACTCAGGACACCATTGTTTTAGGATGATTGGTCGATTGTTGATAGTATAAGGCCCTGAGAATAAAATCTCATTCATGTCACTTATCTTCTGAAACTTGATTAAGTAGTTCCCATCCTCATGAAGAAACACTTCATGCTTACTCACACTTGACCAATTCATCATTATGTATCTCTTCATAGTATTGTACCCAGGACATTCTCCAATCACATAATCGTTGAGAGCACACTTCCATTTCCGTTCTTCTTCTTACACCTCTAGCTGCACCAACGTTTGCCCATTAACTACCTGTGCAGGAAAATATGATAGTTGAATTCCATTGCTTGCTACACGATTGTTCTTAAACATATTAACCAATGGCTCATTTGCCTCCTTCTTTTGTTCCTGTTCAGTACCAGCATTTCTATTACTATTTTCTCCATTTATCTTCTCCTCTGAACTCCTTCTTATTGTTCAATCGCCATCAACTTTGCTTTCATCTTCAAACCCTTCAAGATCTAAGTTCCCAAGTACTTCCTCGTTAGTTCTTTGTGAATCTAAGCTCAATCTCCAAGCTACTTTAGAGCTTTTAGCTACCTCAGCTTCATAGCTTACTTCCCCTTTTTGGACTTGTTCCTGCTTCTGGGATCCTACTGCTTCCACACAAGTTCCAATTCAGCTACGATCGTTCATGAAATGTGTTTTCCGACCTCTTCCTCGTCCTCTACCTCTTCCCCTTGCCATAGCCACGTTCCAGTTCACGTTAAGCTAACGTGCGCTGAGAGCATTTGAGAAGGAGAAGATTTTCTTATTTTATTATTATTATTATTATTATTATTATTATTATTATTATTATTATTATTATTATTATTACTACTACTACTACTACTACTACTACTACTACTACTACTATTACTATTACTATTACTATTATTATTATTATTATAATTATAATAATAACAATAATAATACTTATTATTATTATTATTATTACTTTTATTTTTGTTATTATTATTATTATTATTATTACAATTACTATTATTATTATTATTATTATTATTATTAGTATTGTTTTTATTATTATTACTATTACTATTGTTGTTGTTGTTGTTGTTGTTGTTATTATTATTATTATTATTATTATCATTATTATTATTATTGTTATTATTATTATTATTATTACTATTATTACTATAATTATTATTATCATTTTTATTATTATTTTATTATTATTATTATTATTATTATTATCATTATTATTATTATTATTATTATTATTATTATGATTATGATTATTATTATTATTATTGTTGTTCTTGTTGTTGTTTTTGTTGTTGTTGTTGTTATTACTAATATTATTATTACTGTCATTGTTATTAATATTATTATTACTATTATTTGTCACGACCCAAATCCGGGTCAAGACTGGCACCCACACCTAGCCTCCAATGTGAGCGAACCAATCAATCTAAACCTTAACATTTCAATATAATATCAACAGAAAGTAATGCGGAAGACTTAAACTCATTAATAAAATCAATAACTATTATTATCCCAAAATCTGGAAGTCATCACCACAAGAACATCTATAATAAAATTACTAGACTAAGAGTATTCTAAGAAGCTAAAAATACATAAGAAGCTAGTCCATGCCGGAAGTTCAACGCATCAAGACTTAAAGAAGAAGATCCAGTCCAAGCTAGAGACATTAGCTCACCCTAAATTTCCGATGTAGTAAGATTTGCTTGAATTACTGTTGAGTCGATGATGACGGCACGTTTGCTACACTCCACAAATTAACAAGAAGAAAACAATAAAAGTAGGGGTCAGTACAAAACACGGGTACTGAGTAGATATTATCGGCCAACTCAAAATAGAAAACAGTATATATAAAGCAATATCATAAAATCAACTAATATCCTTAGCATGCAGCATTTACAGTTACCATAACCCTTGGTTACAACACCAAGCACATCAATGAGGACTCACGCCTCCTCATCATACTCATTTGAAAATTCAGTTCATTAAATTGAATATATTAACATTTTTCAAGATTCATTATCTATATTCCCCTCGTGTTGGTACGTGACACTCCGCTCCTCAATATACTATCCTGGTGTCGGAACGTGACACTCCGATCCTCATTCTATCCTGGTGTCAGAACGTGGCACCCGATCCATATACTATCCTGGTGTCGGAACGTGACACTCCGATCCCCATATACTATCCTGGTACCGGAACGTGGCACCCAATCCATATTCTATCCTGGTGTCGGAACGTGATACCCGATCCATATATTCTATCCTGGTACCAGAACGTGGCACCCGATCCATATATTCTATCCCTGTACCGGAACATTGCACCCGATCCATATACTATCCTGGTGTCGGAACGTGACACTCCGATCCTCATATACTATCTTGGTACCGGAACGTGGCACCCGATCCATATACTATCCTGGTGTTTGAACGTGACACTCCGATCCCCATATACTATCTTGGTACCGGAACGTGGCACCCGATCCATATTCTATCCTGGTGTCGGAACGTGACACCCGATCCCCTAATCTCACTACTTTCGTTCATCAAGCCTTCTTTTATTTCAAGGCATTATCATTAACAAAGTAGATTAGGGTTTCTTTTCAAGATTTGGGATTCAATAGCTTCATCACGCTTATTTATTCATAATTACATAATCACATCATTCATGCAAGCTTACAATTAAGCATATAGAAGGGTTTACAATACTACTAACACATATCATTCGCTATTAAGAGTTTACTACAAATAGCATGAAAACCATAACCAACCTCCACCGAAGAATTGCGATCAACAAGCTATCTTCTCAGAATCCTTGCTATCCTCTTCGTTTCTCTCTCTCTACTTGTTCTCTTTCTTTTTCTGTCTCTCTGTGTTCTTTCTTATTTTTCTTATTCAAACCCTCTTTCTTTTACCCTAATTAACATATAATTAAGTGTAAAAGATAGCAATAATAACCCACTAGTTAACTTAAGGTTACCTCTTATAATTCCCAAGAATTTGAGTTATTAATATAAAACCACGAAATATATAATTATAGCAAGAATAGTCCAAAACGCCCCTTTAAAACTTAACCAGAAATCCGACTTCAACTGGGATTACGCAAGCTGTGACAGCCCGTCGCGCCTGCAACGCTCCGTCCTGCTGCTCCGTCACAGACTTCAGAGACTCAATTTCTCTGAAGGGTCTGTGACAGTCCCTCACACCTGTGACGGTCCGTCCTGCCATTCCGTTACGAAGTTCAGAGAGTCCATTTTCAGTACCCAATTTCAGATTTTATAAGTGTTTTGAAACGAGACCCTGCGACGGTCCGTTGTGCCCATGACGGTCCGTCGTGGGGTCCGTCGCTTCTACCAGTTTTTCCAGAATTGAAATCTGCTGCTCAGAACGACTAAACAGGTCGTTACAATAGATACCAATTTACCCATCGTTCGTCCCCGAACGATCACAAGAAGGAAAACAAGGGCGAAAAGGAGTACCTGAATCTGTAAACAGATGTGGTTATTTTTCTCGCATATCTGCCTCCTTCGCCCAAGTGTCTTCTTCAACGGGTCGATTCTTCCATTGAACTTTGATGGATGCAATCTCCCTTGATCTCAACTTGCGAATTTCTTTATCTAGAATGGCAACAGGTTCCTCCTCATAAGACAAGTTCTCATCAAGCAAAACTGAATCCCAACGGATAATGTAGTTTCATCCCCATGGTATCTTTTCAATATCGACACATGGAATACCAGATGTACTCCGGATAGCCCTGGAGGCAAGGCTAACTCATAAGTCAACTCCCCTACTCGCTTAAGTACTTCAAAGGGACCAATGTACCTTGGACTTAGCTTACTCGTTTTACCAAACCGCATCACCCCTTTCATGGGTGAAACCTTCAGCAAGACTTGTTCTCCCTCCATGAACTCCAAGTCTCTAAACTTTCGATCTGCATATTCTTTTTCTCTACTTTGCGCTGCTAGAATCTTTTCTTGAATAGATTTCACCTTTTCCATCGAATCCCTCAAGAGATCAGTACCCCAAGGCCTAACCTCGAACGCATCAAACCAACCAATGGGGGACCTACATCTCCTAACATACAATGCTTCAAATGGAGCCATATCAATGCTTGAGTGATAGCTATTATTGTATGAAAATTCCGCTAAGGGTAAGAAGCTATCCCAATGGCCACCAAACTCTATCACACATGCGCGATGCATATCCTCCAACACTTGAATCGTTCGCTCACACTGACCATCGGTCTGAGGATGGAACGCGGTACTAAGGTCCAGCCTAGTACCAAATTCAGCATGCAATGTTCTCCAAAACATAGAAGTAAACTGCGTACCTCTATCTGATTGATGGATAGTGGAACCCCATGCAACCGAACGATTTCTGAGATATAGATCTTGGCTAACTTCTCTGCATTGTAAGTCACCTTTACCGGAATGAAATGAGCAGATTTAGTTAACCTATCAACAATCACCCAGATAGAATCATACTTACCCATCATCTTTGGAACACCAACCACGAAGTCCATTGCGATTCTCTCCCATTTCCATTCAGGAATGGGCATTCTCTGAAGTGTTCCTCCGGGCCTTTGGTGTTCATACTTTACTTGTTAACAGTTTGGTCATTTGGCAATAAAATCAACAATATCACGCTTCATTCTACTCCACCAAAAGTGTTGCTTTAGGTCACGGTTCATCTTGGTTGCACCCGGATGTATCGAATACCTTGAACTATGAGCCTCTGTCAGAATAGTGTTTGATCAAATCATCGATGCGGGGTACGCATACCCTTCCCTTGATCCTCAAAACACCTTCCTCATCGATTTGTGCTTCCTTAGCCTCTCCTCGCAATACCTTATCTTGGATTCTGCGCAGTTTCTCATCATCAAACTGTCTTCCCTTAATCTTGTCAATAAAGGAATATCTTGCCTCCACAGAAGCCAACAATCCTCCCTTCTCATTTACTTCTAATCTCATGAAGTCATTAGCTAGAGTCTGGACCTCTCTAGCCAATGGGCGTCTAGAATCTTGCAAGTGAGCTAGACTTCCCATGCTTCCCGCCTTTCTACTTAAAGCATCCGCTACAATATTCGCCTTCCCCGGATGATACAAAAAAGTGATGTCGTAGTCCTTCAGTAGTTCCATCCATCTCCTCTGTCTCAAGTTCAAATCTTTCTGAGTAAAGACATACTGAAGGCTACGATGATCCGTGTAGACCTCACACTTAACCCCATGTAAATACTGTCTCCATTGCTTTAATGCAAACACCACCGCAGCCAATTCCAAATCGTGGGTCGGATAGTTACGTTCATGCACCTTTAATTGCCTTGAAGCATAGGCAATTACACTCTTCTCTTGCATTAGTACTGCACCCAAACTAGAATAGGATGCATCACAATAAACAATGAAGTTCTTACCCTCTACTGGCAAGGTAAGGATAGGTGCGGTAGTCAACAAAGTCTTGAGCTTCTAAAAGCTTTCCTCACATTCGTCCGACTATACAAATGGAATATTCTGCTTAGTCAAGTTCGTCAATTGGGAAGCAATAGAAGAGAATCCCTTGACAAATCGGCGGTAGTAGCTAGCTAACCCAATAAAGCTCCTTATTTCTGACACATTAGTGGGTCTTACCCAATTCTTCACTGTCTCAATCTTAGAAGGATCGACCATCACTCCTTCCTTAGAAACCACTTGCCCCAAGAAGGACACTGCATCTAGCAAAAACTCAAACTTAGAGAACTTGGCATAAAGCTTTTTCTCCCTCAAGATTTCATATACCATTCTCAAATTCTCTTTATGTTCCTTCTTGCTCTTTGAGTATACCAATATATCATCAATAAATACGATCACGAAGAGGTCCAAATATGGCTTAAAAATCCCGTTCAACAAGCTCATGAACGCAGCAGGGGCATTCGTAAGACCAAAAGACATCACCACCAATTTGTAATGCCCATACCTAGTTTGAAAAGCAGTCTTTGGCACATCCGTTGCCCGTATTTTCAATTGATGATAACCGGATCTCAAGTCAATCTTAGAGAAGACACAAGCACCTTGTTACTGGTCGAATAAGTCATCAATGCGAGGAAGAGGATACTTGTTCTTAATAGTTACCTTATTCAGTTGTCTGTAGTCTATGCACATCCGAAAACTCCCATCCTTCTTCTTCACAAACAAAACCGTAGCACCCCAAGGAGATGCACTTGGTCTAATAAAGCCTTTGCTCAACAACTCTTGAAGTTGGGCCTTTAACTCTCTTAACTCCGCGGGAGCCATTCTATAAGGGGGTATAGAAATGGGGCGAGTTCAGTTCATTAAATTGAATATATTAACATTTTTCAAGATTCATTATATTTATTCCCCTCGTGTTGGTACGTGACACTCCACTCCTCAATATACTATCCTGGTGTCGGAACGTGACACTCTGATCCTCATTCTATCCTGGTGTCGAAACGTGACACCCGATCCATATATTCTATCCTGGTACCGGAACGTGGCACCTGATCCATATACTATCCTGGTGTCGGAACGTGACACTCCGATCCCTATATACTATCCTGGTACCGGAACGTGGCACCCGATCCATATTCTATCCTGGTGTCGGAACGTGACACCCGATCCATAGATTCTATCCTGGTACCGGAACGTGGCACCCGATCCATATATTCTATCCTGGTACCGGAACGTGGCACCCGATCCATATACTATCCTAGTGTCGGAACGTGACACTACGATCCTCATATACTATCCTGGTACCGGAACGTGGCACCCGATCCATATTCTATCCTGGTGTCGGAACGTGACACCCGATCCCCTAATCTCACTACTTTCATTCATGAAGCCTTCTTTTATACCAAGGCATTATCATTAACAAAGTAGATTAGGGTTACTTTTCAAGATTTGGGATTCAATAGCTTCATCATGCTTATTTATTCATAATGACATAATAACATCATTCATGCAAGCATACAATTAAGCATATAGAAGGGTTTACAATACTACTAACACATATCATTCGCTATTAAGAGTTTACTACGAATAGCATGAAAACCATAACCTACCTCCACCGAAGAATTGTGATCAACAAGCTATCTTCTCAGAATCCTTGCTATCCTCTTCGTTTCTCTCTCTCTACTCGTTCTCTTTCTTTTTCTATCTCTCTTTGTTCTTTCTTATTTTTCTTATTCAAAGCCTCTTTCTTTTACGCTAATTAACATATAATTAAGTGTAAAAGATGGAAATAATAACCCACTAGTTAACTTAAGGTTACCTCTTTTAACCCCCAAGAATTTGAGTTATTAATATAAACCCACGAAATATATAATTATAGCAGGAATAGTCCAAACGCCCCTTTAAAACTTAACAAGAAATCCGACTTCAACTGGGATTACGCAAGCTGTGACGGCCCGTCGCGCCTCCGACTGTCTGTCCTGCTGCTCCGTCACAGACATCGGAGGCTCAATTTCTCTGAAGGGTCTGTGACGGTCCGTCACACCTGTGACGGTCCGTCCTGCCATTCCATTACGAAGTTCAGAGAGTCGATTTTCAGTACCCAATTTCAGATTTTCTAAGTGTTTTGAAACGAGACCCTGCGACGGTCCGTCGTGGGGTCCGTCGCTTCTGCCAGTTTTTCCAGAATTGAAATCTGCTGCTCAAAACGATTAAATAGGTCGTTACATTATTATTATTATTATTACTGTTTTTATTATTGTTATTATTATTAATATTATTATTATTATTATTTTTTTTTTTGGTAACTAACAATTCATTAATTAATATAGAAAAAACATTACAATTCAAGCAGCTAACACAGCATGCTCTGTTCTCAAACAAAACTCCAAACTACCTTTTATACTACTAACTATTGCTCAAAATTTACATTTGTAACAACATTTTTAATACTAGGAGAAGCTCGAGCAATAGTTACATAGGCTATCTCTTTGGCTATATTTTCCTCCATTTTTCTCTTGTGTTCAATGATTCTGTTGTTTCTCTTAAACCACTGCCCATAGACACCTTTAGTCAGTACAATCTTGAAAATTTGTGTTGTTATACTCTTTCCTTTCCCATGTTGAATACTCCTTTGCAGAAACTGTCCCCATGTCATTGGAAAAGCACTTTATTGATCTATCCATCCTAGCAGTCTCTCCCAAACCTTCCTGACATATTGACATTGTAAAAATAAATGTCTATACTCTCATATGTATTCTTGCATAAAACACAGTTCTTATCTACTGCAACACCCCATTGAACTAGTCTATCAACTGTTGCTAGCTTTTAGTTCGACATAATCCACATTGTATAGTAAGCTTTAGGGCTTGCTGCATTGTTAAACATGAGACAATTCCATGCAGGAATTTGGTGCTCCTTTTTCATGTACCAGTATATTTTCCTGATCATCCGTTTTGCCTTACCTTGTACTTGCTGAACTTGATCAATTGTATGCTTTGCACTCATTATTTTCCTTATCATCAAGCTTGCGTGATTTCTCACCTGCCAATTGTTCTGCCTCTTTATATAATATGCATGTATCCGTTTGATCCATAACTTGTCTTCTTTATTTGCTAAGTCCCAACACAATTTAGCTACTTCAGCTCTATTCCAAACTTTCATATTAATCAATTCCATACCACCTTCATATTTAGGACAACACATTTTCTCCCATGCTATTAAAGCCTTTTTGGTAACATAACCAACCCCTAACCACAAATAACTTCTACAGAGTCCTTCAATCAATTTAATTAGCTTTGCAGGAAAAATGAAAAGTTGTGCCCAGTAAGATTGCACTCCAGACAATATAGTCTTTACTAGTTGTGTTCTTCCTGTATAAGACAATATTTTTGTTGTTCATAAGTTAATTTTTGACATGGTTTTATCAATGAGAGGATACCACTGAAGAATTGACATCTTTCTTGATGAAACAGGCACCTCGAAGTATTTAAAAGGTAGCTCTTCCATTTTATAGCCAAGTTGTTGTACAATTTGTTGTCTCCCCTCCACCTCAACTCCACAACAATGTATAAAACTTTTATTATGCTTTGCCTGCAATCCAGAAGCTTAAGAAAACTCTAAAAACCATCCTTGTAGGCCCTTGATGGATTTAAGATCTTTCCAAAGAGGCAGAGGGGGATATTTTGGCAACTGAGAGTCTGATAGGACAAGATCTGGGGAAAAATGGTGATGCTCAATTATTATTATTATTATTATTATTATTATTGTTATTATTATTATTACTACCATTGTTATTATTAAAATAATAATAATTATTATAACTATTATTATTATAATTAAATTATTATAATTATAATTATTACTATTATTATTATTATTATTTTTACTATTGTTATAACTTTTATTGTTACTGTTGTTACTATTGTTGTTGTTGTTGTTATTATTATTATTATTATTATTATTATTATTATTATTATTAATACTATTATTAATAATAATATTATTATTATAATTATTATTATTTATATTATTATTATTATTATTATTATTATCAGTATCATTATTAATATTATTATTATTATTATTATCGTTATAATTATTACTATTATTATTATTATATTTAAATTATTATTATTATTATTCTTATTATTATTATTATTATCACTATTATTTTTTAATTATTATTATTATTATTATTATTGTTATTATTATTATTATTATTATTATTATTATTAATACTATTATTAGTAATAATATTATTATTATAATTATTATTATTTATATTATTATAATTATTATTATCATTATCATTATTAATATTATTATTATTATTATTATCATTATAATTTTTACTATTATTATTATTATTATATTTAAATTATTATTATTATTATTCTTATTACTATTATTATTATTATTATCACTATTATTATTTTAATTATTATTATTATTATTGTTATTGTTATTATTATTATTATTATTATTATTATTATTATTATTATAACTATTATTATTAATATTATTGTTACTATTATTATTATTATTATTATCATCATTATTATTATTATTACTGTTGTTATTTTTGTTATTGTTATTATTATTATTATTATTATTAATGTTATTATTATTATTATTACTTATACTATTATTATTATTGTTATTATTATTATTACTATTTTGATTACTACAATTATTACTGTTGTTATTATTGTTATTATAATTGTTATAATTATTATTATTATTATCATTATTATTATTATTATTATTATTATTATTGTAACTACTACTATATTATTTGTAATGATCCTCTTAGTCGTTTTAGAAATTTTAACCAGCATTAACATATTAACCTTTTTAGTAGATTTGGTAAATAATTTATGACTTATAAGAATGAGTGACATAATTTTTAGATTTAATAAAGACTTATTTTATTGCTAAGAATAATGAAAAAGGAAAAAAAAGAAAATCAAATAATATAATAAAATAAAATAAAATAATTAAAAAGGGGGGCAAAGTGCCCTAAACTTATAAAGCATGTGACGGCTATATGAGAAAAAAAAAGAACGATGTGAAAAAAGAACAGAGAAGAAAAGAAAAGAAAGGGAGAAAAGAAAAGGAAAAAGGAGGAGAAAAATCAATATTTTCATCTCAAGGCGTCAAGGTAATTATTTTCATCCTTTCTATTAAGTTTTCATGCAATTAGAAGTAGATTTTTAGATTAAAACGTGTATAATTTACACTAATATATGAAACTAATTTTTGATTCTGTGTACATGTATGCATATGTTATTTAGCATAAATTTCACCTTAGTCATTAAGTAATTATGACCAATTGTTGATGATCATAAAACAATTATTGGGAAGAGAGGTAAATAGACATGCAAGAAGCCTTTCGTATAAAAGTATTTCATGAAATATCTTTATTTTTGTGTTCAAATACGGGTGATATAAATTGGGATCAATTTGAGATCCTTTTAAAAGTTTCCATATTATCATTTAAGTTTTGATATATTAATTTATATAATTAAGTATTAGGTATATGGTATTAAGTGAATGTCTTAAGATTTATGATATTGAAAAGATATTAAAAATTTTAATCCTAATCTTAAAACTTAAGAACTTAATTATAAATTTGCGTGAGTTTTTTTTTTGGTTTAGTCTAGACACGTGCAATATGTGTGTTGTTAACTTCGAAACCTTATAGTGTTTAATTATTTGAATAGACTAGACTTTATTTGGAAGTGCAACAAAGGAGGAAGGCTAAAATCCCTAAGTGATTGTTCGATAAATTGAGGCAAGTGGATTTCTAAACTCTTGTTAAGTGTATGGAATGCGTGTATTTCCTTGTGATATATGTTTGGGAGTAACGGATTGGTGATGGGTTGACTTGTCCACATTGATTAATTCTAATGATGACATAAAAGGGATAACAAAAGGCGATGTGATTAATTATTTATGTGTGATGTGTTGAGAAAAGTTTGATGGCTTGTTGAATCATTGTTGATGTGATTTCATGTTTGTGTGGTTGTGAACTGTGCAATGTTATGAAAATAGTCATCTCCTCATTATTTGTGTGGACATGTCATTGCATTATTCTGAGACATGGTTGTGAAAGTGTTATGTGCATTGAGAAAGAATGATAACTTAAAGAGGATGTACCATTTCGAGGGACGTATCGCGCGCCGTGATGGATACTATATTTCGAGGGACGTATCGCGCGCCGCGATGGATACTATATTTCGAGGGACGTATCGCACGCCGCGATGGTTACTATTATCGAGGGTCGTGTCGTGCGCCGCGACAGATGCATGGACAGATATGTCCCCCATGGGTCCCGGACTGAGAGACAGCGGGTGTGTATCACTAGGTCAGACATGCATCATTATACTTGACATTGCATTCCATTACATTGCACATACTTATCATTAGTGAACTTGATATTATGTTTTGCTGATCTAGTGATTGCCTTTTTGCGGAACTTGTGATTGTTGAATACTGAGCTTGTTATTGAGGATATATAATTTGTTAAAGTGTTATTGTGGAGGATATGTAATTTGTTAAAGTGTTGTTGTGGAGGATATGTAATTTGTCTATATGTTTTTGTTGAGTTACGTTCTATGTAAACTGTGAGTTGTTAGGTTGGGTTGACGTTTATGCAGGTTGTAGTTGTGGAGGTTCGGTTGGGGGTGGTAGGAGTACCCGTATATCATCCTCCTAGCTTGTGTTTAGAGGTTTACTTGCTGAGTACCGTGTGGTTTGGTACTCACCCCTTGCTTCTACAAATTTTTGTAGGTTACTAACCCGGACTTTTATGATATATTCTCTTCTTTTCTGAGGCTTCCTGGAGATTTTGTGAGGTAGTTGTTGGTCATCTCAGCATCACTAGTTACTCTTGTTTATGATTTTATTCTACTCTAGAAACAATATTATATGAGACTTATATTTTCTTTTGATCCGATTGTAATACTTTAGAGGCTTGTACACGTGACAACCAGGTTTTGGGGTATAATGTAAGTTGATAGTAAATTTTCCGCATTTTTATTGTAATAGTTGAGTTTTAGGCTTACTTGTCTTGGTGGGATAAGACGAGTGCCATCACGTCCATTTTTGGGTCGTGACAAAATGGTATTAGAGCCCCAGGTTCATAGGTCTCACGTGTGTACAAGTCGAGTCTAAATAGAGTCTTGATGATCGGTACGGAGACGTATGTACCTATCTTCGAGAGACAATAGTGACTTTTAGGAAATATCTTCAATTCTTGGATCTCTCTTGTGCATACTTGGTCCCATTTGATTCTTATTGCTTCACACCATTCGCTCTCGTTTATGTGATGACTCGTGCGTAGTTCCTTTTGTGAATCAGTGGCATGTCGTGTATTGGTTTGATGTTAGATCTCATATTAAGGTGGAAATGATATACTTATGAAACGAATGTGTGATCATATTTAAAAGAGTTGAGTAAGGTTAGTTATCATTGTAAAATAATAATAATAAATATAGTACTTATCTGGTCTAAGCAAAATATGGAGTGGTTCAACATGGAGTGGTTCAACAATTAGATGTTAAATGTTTGGAGAATTAACTAGATAATAAATAGTGTAAACTTGAAAAATACAATTGATATAGTTGTCATACCATTAATGAGTTGCTTAGCAAATGATGTTGCACCAATTCAGGTCGGAATCCCTTATGTCGTTTCACAGATTGAGTGCATACCAAAGAAGGTCATGATACGACTATTACAATGGTACTGATGGGTACTTGGTTAGAATTATGGAGTGTGTTACTTTTGATATTGACCTTGCTTACGAAAGGATACATATAGCTTGGGTTAGATACAAAACTAATCTGGTATATTTTACAGCTATTTGATGGATAAAGTGTGTGACTTATTTGGAATTGATCTTCTCGATAGATATGATATGTTCTAGTGGTGGATGTAATGAATTTTCACGATGTGTTACTAGTGGTACATGAAAACGGACATGTTGATTGTTAAGTGAAAATACTAACTACTTTAGGACTTATCTATTGTATTACATGCTCATATGATAAGATTTGGTGTTGAATTCATATTCGAAATACCAACTAGCTTGTTAGTACGAGTGGATGTGTTAAGCATTATTTATAAGGAAGCTTTTAGTGGTGGATCCTTGGTATGATATTAATATGTTCAGGTTGTAAAATGTATTTTGTGGATTGTAAATGAGTGTTGATTTCATCTTAAATTCCGTGGAAGTGGAAATATGGATGATTAAATTACAAGTAAAGGAAATCTCAAAAAGTATACTTGTGTGAATGTAATTGAGAATTTTAGTAAGAAAGTGCATATAAATTGAGTAAGTACCTTGGATGGTTGGCATAGCTAGGTTTGTATTGTCATGTTAATGGCGAGGCTAAATTCGTAGTGAGGGTAATGACGAACTAAGCATGATGATTATAAGATTTTATGACGCATTACAATTGAAATGCAACTATATGATACGGGTGTTGGTTAAAATAATTTTTTTATGGTAATGATGAATTTTGAGTATCTAAGATTATGGTTGTTTCTATTTCATAAGTAGTGTGGTTTTATGGTAATTTTTATAAGGAGTTGGGATGTGATCGAATAAAATTGAAAGGAGCTAGAGCCATAATGGAAAGAATTAGTGGTAAATAGTTTAACTTTCAGAGCGAGGATAAAACTAGGCTATTTTACTTTGTTTGCAAGGGTTGAGGATGTATCTTCAGAGGAATTTGGAGAATTGGGTTCAGAGACAAGTGATTTTACCTGTTTCTTCCAGATTATGATATAATATAGTGACACAAGATCAATAGATTGATTAAAAAAAATAAACTATTGGAAAAAATTTGAGAAAGGAGTGTACAGACGTTCAATTCGAGTATGATGATTATTTCTTTTTTTGGTTTTGATTTTGTAAGGAGTACGATAAGATTTAAAAAAAAAGATATGGTAGGGTCAATGAAGAGGCGATCAACAATAAGCTAAAATACGTTAAGTAATTTTTTTTTTAAGCTAATGTTGTAAGATAATGGGATTGTGTTACATGGTTGGGATCAAAACTTCAAGTTTACATGGCGAGTTTAGATTTGTGATAGTGTATCTTGTCAAGGTATGAATTGGTAAGGTATGAAATGATCGATTACATTGAGTATGAAGCATTTAGAAGGACTTAAAATTTGAGTAGTACATTTGGTTACTTTTGATTGTTATACCTAAGGTTTCCCATATTGTTGGCCAAAAAAAATATATATATAAGACTGGTATGTGAGTTAGCAAAAAGGAGAAAAATTATGGTGTATTGAAGAGTTAAAGTTATTTGAAATTTTCGTTGTGGAAAGATTTTAAGAAAGGCAAAGGAACAATAAGACCTCTCGTACAAACATTGGATTCGGAGGTGGTGGTTGTAGTGATTTCGCCTTTGAGTTTAGATATGACTATGAGATGTGAACTAGTTCGGCACCTACTTACTATGTGTGTATTATTAACTTTTCTAAATATTATGTTTTGATTGGGTTACAATAAATGACGTATGGAAGATTACATATGGTTATGTCGAGCTAGATTGTTCAGAATGTGATTAAGTATTAAATGGATGTTAAATAGTGTGGACCTACAATTTTAAATGATTAATGAGGATTGGAGGGGATTAAAATTATTTTGTTGACGAGACAAAATAGATTGTTATAATGTGTTACGTAGATATTTTATGGTGAGTAGAGGTTATGAGATTATAGTATACATTAATATTGGAGTGATCAAGGGTTTGTTTGAGTTATTGCATGAGGTAAATGATAGTACAGATGGTGGTTGAAAATGGTATGTGAAAGTTTAGGTGAAGTTGACATTAAGTGTTTCTTTTTTTATTTTACCCTAAAGGAGAAATATAGATTTGAAATTAGTGTTATCGGTCTTGGGTGTGACTTATATCTATCACGGGACGCTTAAATGGAAAGATAAGAAACCATAGTTCAAAGTCTTGGAGACTACAATGTACTTGCTAAGGAGAATGTAATACTACTGACGGTGTGAAAGTAAGGTAAATGGTTGGTGTGGTTATGATATTTGTTAATATTAATAGTGTTGGCTTTGATGGAGTACTGTGAGAAGTATGGGGTTTGGCAAATCCAACATGTGTAAAATTGTAATAGAGATCAACTGGTCGATTTTGGGTAAAAAAAAATTAAATAAAAAAAAATAAATTGAGGGATATAGTCAGATGAATGAAAATATTGATATGGGATTATGGATAAAGTATCTAGTGTTATTCGACCTTGATTCCGTATAATCTTAAGTTGACCACCTACTTCGTTTCGGACATGATTTGGAGTATGATTCACTGCATATGCCCACATTTTTTTTACATCTATGGGTGAATTCCTAGTGGTGGATCGGATGTGCCGATCCTCTTATATTCTCTTGATAGGGTATGTTCTTTAGGCAGACTAGGTCACTTCAGTTATGACATATTTGATGTTGTTTGAAAAATTAGAAATATATCACTATTTTTATATGCACAACCTTGCTTATGGGAACTTACAAAAGAGCTTTCATGAATAATTATGGTTATCCGACAATGTTGTAAAAGGTTCTGCATCCTAGCGTGTACCATTTGTTGGGTGCTAACTTGATATGTTCTTCATTGGATTAGATATGTTTGATTATCCCTTGATGAGTATTCGATATCTAAAGATCAAATTTTCATAGTTTAAGCTCATGAAAAGATTAGGTTATGACAAGGGAATCTTGATAAGGTCTATGATGATTTGTGTAATAGGTGTATGTGATCGTTGATCTAGGTTAACTTCAGATTGTAGTGGGTATGAATTCAAAATGTTATCTTTGTTATGTAAGAAAAGATTTGTTGTGATGATTGTGTTATGTTCCAGTAGGTTTCAGTTGAGATTGGGTTCATTGGTTGGTTTATGGTGTGATATGTAAATCTTTCGAAGTTTCGTTCAAAACTTCAGTTCTTGGTAGTTGATATTTAATGGAATGTGCTAAAGATGAATTGATCACTTGGAGAGATGAACACGACTTTGAAAATCATACCTCAAGTTTTTGGTCGTGTTAGTTATTCTTCCTTCTCCTACTTTATGTTCGAGGACGAACATGATTTTTAGTGGTGGATAATGTAATGATCCTCTTAGTCGTTTTAGAAATTTTAACCAGCATTATTATATTAATCTTTTTAGTAGATTTTGTAAATAATTTATGACTTATAAGAATGAGAGACATAATTTTTAGATTTAATAAAGACTTATTTTATTGCTAAGAATAATGAGAAAGGAAAAAAAAGAAAATCAAATAATATAATATAATAAAATAAAATAATTAAAAAAGGGAGCAAAGTGCCCTAAACTTATCAAGCCTGTGACGGCTATATGAGAAAAAAAAGAATGATGTGAAAAAAGAACAGAAAAGAAAAGAAAAGAAAGGGAGAAAAGAAAATGAAAAAGGAGGAGAAAAATCAATATTTTCATCTCAAGGCGTCAAGGTAATTATTTTCATCCTTTCTATTAAGTTTTCATGCAATTAGAAGTAGATTTTTAGATTAAAACGTGTATAATTTACACTAATATATGAAACTAATTTTTGATTCTGTGTACATGTATGCATATGTTATTTAGCATAAATTTCACCTTAGTCATTAAGTAATTATGACCAATTGTTGATGATCATAAAACAATTATTGGGAAGAGAGGTAAATAGACATGCAAGAAGCCTTCCGTATAAAAGTATTTCATGAAATATCTTTATTTTTGTGTTCAAATACGGGTGATATAAATTGGGATCAATTTGAGATCCTTTTAATAGTTTCCATATTATCATTTAAGTTTTGATATATTAATTTATATAATTAAGTATTAGGTATATGGTATTAAGTGAATGTCTTAAGATTTATGATATTGAAAAGAAATTAAAAATTTTAATCCTAATCTTAAAACTTAAGAACTTAATTATAAATTTGCGTGAGTTTTTTTTTTGGTTTAGTCTAGACACGTGCAATATGTGTGTTGTTAACTTCGAAACCTTATAGTGTTTAATTATTTGAATAGACTAGATTTTATTTGGAAGTGCAACAAAGGAGGAAGGCTAAAGTCCCGAAGTGATTGTTCGATAAATTGAGGCAAGTGGATTTCTAAACTCTTGTTAAGTGTATGGAATGCGTGTATTTTCATTGTGATATATGTTTGGGAGTAGCGGGATTGGTGATGGGTTGACTTGTCCACATTGATTAATTCTAATGATAAAATAAAAGGGATAACAAAAGGCGATGTGATTAATTATTTATGTGTGATGTGTTGAGAAAAGTTTGATGGCTTGTTGAATCATTGTTGATGTTATTTCATGTTTGTGTGGTTGTGAACTGTGCAATGTTATGAAAATGGTCATCTCCTCATTATTTGTGTGGACATGTCATTGCATTATTCTGAGACATAGTTGTGAAAGTGTTATGTGCATTGAGAAAGAATGATAACTTAAAGAGGATGTACCATTTCGAGGGACGTATCGCGCGCCGCGATGGATACTATATTTCGAGGGACGTATCGCGCGCCGCGATGGATACTATATTTCGAGGGACGTATCGCACACCGCAATGTTTACTGTTATCGAGGGTTGTGTCGTGCGCCGCGACAAATGCATGGACAGATATGTCCCCCATGGGTCCCGGACTGAGAGACAGCGGGTGAGTATCACTAGGTGAGACATGCATCATTATACTTGACATTGCATTCCATTACATTGCACATACTTATCATTAGTGAACATGATATTGTGTTTTGCTGATCTAGTGATTGCCTTTTTGCGGAACTTGTGATTGTTGAATACTGAGCTTGTTATTGAGGATATATAATTTGTTAAAGTGTTGGTGTCGAGGATATGTAATTTGTTAAAGTGTTGTTGTGGAGGATTTGTAATTTGTCTATATGTTTTTGTTGAGTTACGTTCTATGTAAACTGTGAGTTGTTAGATTGGGTTGATGTTTATGCAGGTTGAAGTTGTGGAGGTTCGGTTGGGGGTGGTAGGAGTACCCGTATATCTTCCCCTTAGCTTGTGTTTAGAGGTTTACTTGCTGAGTACCGTGTGGTTTGGTACTCACCCCTTGCTTCTACAAATTTTTGTAGGTTACTAGCCCGGACTTTTATGATATATTCTCTTCTTTTCCGAGGCTTCCTGGAGATTTTGTGAGGTAGTTGTTGGTCATCTCAGCATTCCTCCTTACTCTTGTTTATGATTTTGTTCTACTTTAGAAACAATATCATATGAGACTTATATTTTCTTTGGATCCGATTGTAATACTTTTGAGGCTTGTACACGTAACAACCAGGTTTTGGGGTATAATGTAAGTTGATAGTAAATTTTCCGCATTTTTATTGTAATAGTTGAGTTTTAGGCTTACTTGTCTTGGTGGGATAAGACGAGTGCCATCACGTCCATTTTTGGGTCGTGACATTATTATTATTATTATTATTATTATTATTATTATTATTATTATTATTATTATTATTAGTATTATTATTTTTTTTATTGTTATTACTGTTTTTATTATTGTTGTTGTTGGATTTATTATTATTATTATTATAACTATTATTATTATGATTTTTATTATAATTACAATTATTATTATTATTATTACTATTATTTTTTTTGTAACTAATTTTTTTATTAATTACCGAGCCAAAAAATTACAAAACAAGCAGCTAACACAGCATGCTTAAGCCTTACTAAAAATTCTCTTGTTTCTCTCATTCCACAATCCATAAACACCTTCAGCAAGTATCCTCTTGAATAGCTCTGCACTGTAGTCTTCCCCTTCCCTTTTTGAATACTCCATTGTATAAACTATTTCCATGTCCTTGGCCTGCTACTGTGATTATCAATTCACTTTAAGAGTCTCTCCCAAACCTCTTTAGCATAGTGACATTGGATAAACATATTATACATACTCTCATCTGCATTTTTGCATAAAACACAAGATTTATCAAGTATCGTTCCCCATTTAGTAAGTCTATCCACTGTTGCTAGCTTCCTATTCAACATGATCCATAGAGTGAATTTATCTTTTGGCCTGGCTGTATGTTTAAAAATTACACATCTCCATTCAGGTTTAATCTTCTCTTCTCTCTGATAATCATAAATTTGTTTGGTCATCCCTTTTCCTTGCATTTGTTGAATCTGATCAAATATTTGTTTGGCATTCATTACTTACCTGATCATCCATCTTGCTTGATCTCTCTTCTACCACTCATTCTGTCCTTTTAAGTAATATTCATGTATCTATTTAATCTATAGCTTGTCTTATTTCTTTGCTAAGTCCCAACAGAGCTTGGCTACTGTAGCTCTATTCAACACTTCCATGTTTATCAGCCCCATACCTCCTTCATTTTTAGGACTGCATACTTTCTCCCATGCTAATAAAGCTTTCTTAGTAACATGCCCAACACCAGACCATAGATAACTTCTACACAAACTCTCAATTAACTTGACTATCTTAGCTGGAAATATGAACAGTTGTGCCCAATAAAATTGGACACCAAATAACACTGTCTGCATAAGTTGAGTTCTACCTGCACAAGATAGTTTCCTTGCTGTCCATGAGTTAAATTTTATCAATGAGAGGATACCACTGCAGTACTAACATTGTCTTGGTTGATAATGGCACTCCCAAATATTTTAAAGGAAGTTCCTCCATGTTGTATCCTAACTGTTGAACAATCTGCTTCCTCACTTTCATCTTAACATATCCACAATATATTAAGCTTTTATTGAGATTATCTTGTAACCCTGAACCTTGAGAAAATTGAGAGAAACACAGTTGGATAGCATTAACAGACTCAAGATCTCTTCTAGCAAACAGTAAAAGATCATCTGCAAAACACAAATAAGTGATATCAAGTTTAGATCACTTAGGATGATACTTGATCTTTTTATCATCCTTTAAACCCTTAAGAATCCTACTAAGATACTCAGTAGCTATAGCAAACAGGAAATGAGACATTGGATCTCCTTGTCTCAATCCTTTAGCTGCTTCAAATCTTTGAGAAATTTGTCCATTAACCACTATGGAGTAGTTCACTGTCTTGACACATTTCATTATCCATTTCACAAACATGTTAGAAAATTCTAGACCAAAGATTACTTGCTCCAAGAATTCCCATTCCACTGAATCATAAGCTTTCTGTAAATCAATCTTCAACATGCTTCTAGGAGAAATATGCTTCCTAGTATAAGCTTTAACCATTTCATGAGCAAGCAATATACTATCAGAAATCTTTCTTCCTGGGATAAACCCTGCCTGGCTATCACAAATGATACTCTGAATCGCACCATGTAATCTATTTGTTAACACTTTGGAGATGATATTATATACCACAGTACAACAAGCTATTGGCCTTTGCTCTTTCACAATTTTAGGATTCTAAACTTTTGGAATGAGAGACACTAAAGTACAATTGAATTCTTTGTATAGTTTCCCTATTGTGAAAAAGCTCTGAACAACCTTAATGATATCCCCTTTAATGATCTTCCAAGTATGCTTAAAAAGGAAAGCATTATATCCATCTACACCTGGTGCCTTATCATTCCCTATGGATTGCAAACCATCATAAATCTCTTGTTCTGTTACTGCAGCACACAATTGTAACCTTTGCTGCTTTGTCAAAGTAAGTTCTCTTTTCATCACTTGAGAACTTATGGCTGGTAGCTTACCTGCCGAAGTTCCCATAAGACCCTTATAGAACATCACAAACTCATCCTGAATTTCATGTGGATCATATAACATCTTACCCTTCAAAGACATAATATTTCTTATTTTTTTTGAGTTCTCTCCTTTATAACTGATATGAAAAACTTATTATTTGCATCCCTAATTTGATCCATTTTATCCTTGCCTTCTACCTCAAAGCACTTTCTTCTATCATTTATTATTTTTCAAATTTAATCAATAACTATTTTTCCTACACAATTAGCTCATCAATAGCTTGATCATTTAGTTGATCTTGAACTTTTGTAATCTCCAATCTAGCCATCTCAATCTTCTTCCCAATGTATTTAAACTCATTTCTATTCAACTGTTTTAGTACATGCTGAAGATCCATCAACTTATACCAAACCTTCTTCATTATGCTATTTCCATAGTCTTTTTTCCATATAAATACCACCATTTCCATAAAGCCCTCATGCTCAGTCGATACATTGAAAAATTTAAAACTAACTTTCCCATGTTGCTGAGTTTTTTGTAGTAAAATCATCATAGAGCTATGATCAGATATGCTTGGATTCCTATATTCTACATTAACATGTCCCCATTTATCCATCCATTAATCATTTCCAAATTGTCTATCAATTCTACTTGATATTCTATCCCTCCCACACTGCTTGTTAGTCCAAGTATAGTAGTTACCTTTCCACTGCAATTCATTAATCCCCATATCTCTCATACATTCAGCAAAATCTTTTATCTCATTATTAGTAACAAGAACTTCATCTAACCTATCCTTAGTAGAAAGAATAGCATTAAAATCTCATACTATAAGCCAAGGTTGAAAAATACCTTTTCCCATTGTCTTCATTTCATGCCACAGACTTTTCCTCTGTTTAACTGTATTAAATCCATACACTACAGTAAATATAAACTAATAGCCTTTAATTCTTTCATTAACCTTTCAATGCAGAAGTTGAGCTGAGCTATTAATCATCTTGATCTCATACCAATGATCATACCATACCAACCAAATTCTTCCATTAGGACTATCAGTATAATTATGTAACATCTTTGTCACGACGCAAAACCGAGCCGCGACTGGCACCCACACTTACCCTCCTATGTGAGCGAACCAACCAATCTAAAACTTAACATTTCAATGTAATATCATCATAAAATAATGCGGAAGACTTAGACTCATTAATAAAAACCAATTCAATAACTATTATTTCCCCAAAATCTGGAAGTCATCATCACAAGAACATCTACTTCAAGTTACTAAATCTAAGAGTTTCTAAGAAGCTAAAAATACATAAAAGCTAGTCCATGCCGGAACTTCAAGGCATCAAGATATGAAGAGGAAGATCCAGTCCAAGCTAGAAGCATTAGCTCACCCTGATATACGGAGTAATGAGGACTGGCTAGAGTTACTGTTGAGTCGAAGGTGACGGCACGTTTGCTGCACTCCACAAATAAACAAGAAGAAAACATAAAAGTAGGGGTCAGTACAAAACACGGGTACTGATTAGATATCATCGGTCAACTCAAAATAGAAGTCAATATATACCAAGTAATATCATAAAATCAACTATGATACTCAACATGTAGCAACAACAAGTACTATATCATTAACAATTACCGTCAAGTTCACACACGAGGACTCAAGCCTCAATACCATACTCATTTGGGATTTGGGAATTATGTTCATTTGATTGAGTATATTAACATCTTTCAAGATTCATTATCTTTATTTCTCTTGTGTCGGTACGTGACACTCCGCTCCCTCATATTCATTAATCCTCTTGTGTCGGTACGTGACACTCCGATCCCCTACTAATATGTGTCGGAACGTGACACTCCGATCCCCTAAATCTACGTGTCGGTTAGAAACACCCGATCCCCTAAATCTACGTGTTGGTTCGTGACACCCGATCCCCTAAATCTACGTGTCGGTTCGTGACACCTGATCCCCTAAATCTACGTGTCATTTCGTGACACCCGATCCCATAAATCTACGTGTCGGTTTGTGACACCCGATCCCCTAATATCCTTTTATCAATTTATCAAGCCTTCTTTCTTACCAAGGCATCATCAATCTTATTCTTTTAGTTCATCACTCCTTTTTTTATACCAAGGCCTCATCATTAACAAAGAGATTAGGGTTTTGCAAGATTTAGGATTCAATAACTTCATCAAGCTTATATAATCACTATTATATAATTACATTCATGCAAACATACAATTAAGCACATAGCAGGGTTTACAATATTATCAATACATATCATTCGCTATTAAGAGTTTACTACGAATATCGTAAGAAAAACCATAACCTACCTCCACCGAAGACTAGTGATCAAGCAAGCAAATTCCCAAAGATTTGTTTCTCTTCGTTTCTCCTCTTTCTCGTTGGACTTTCTCTCTCTTTCTCTTGTTCTTTCTATTTTCTTTATTCAAAACCCTCTTTCTTTTTCCCTAATTAGCATATAATTAAGAATAAAAGATGGCAATAATAACCCACTAATTAACTTAAGGTTACCTCTTTTAACCCCCAAGTAATTAGACTTATTAACATTAACCCACTAGCTATATAATTAAAGCAGGAATAGTCAAAAACGTCCCTTAAAACAATTGAGGAATTCCGACTCAGACTGGGATTTACGCAGCCTGTGACGGCCCGTCGCGCCTGCGACGGTCCGTCTTGCTGCTCCGTCACAGAGTTCAGAGACTCAATTTGTCTGAAGAGTCTGTGACGGTCCGTCACACCTGTGACGGTCCGTCACACCTGTGACGGTCCATCCTGCCATTCCGTTACGAAGTTTTAGAGACTCGATTTTCAGTACCCAATTTCAGATTTTCTAAGTGTTTTGAAATGAGACCCTGCGACGGTCCATCGTGCCCATGACGGTCCGTCGTGGGGTCCGACGCCGCAGCTTGTTTTTGCAGAAATAAAATCTGCTGCTCAAAACGACTAAACAGGTCATTACAATAGATACCAATTTACCCATCGTTCGTCCCCGAACGATCACAAGAAGGAAAACAAGGGCGAAAAGGAGTACCTGAATCTTTAAACAGATGTGGGTATCTTTCTTGCATATCTGCCTCCTTCTCCCATCTGGCTTCTTCAACCGGTCGATTCTTCCATTGCACCTTGATGCATGCAATCTCCCTTGACCTCAACTTGCGAACTTCTCTATCTAAAATAGCAACAGGCTCCTCCTCATAAGACAAATTCTCATCAAGCAAAACTGAATCCCAACGGATAATGTAGTTTCCATCCCCATGGTATCTTTTCATCATCGACACATGGAATACCGGATGTACTCCGGACAGCCCTGGAGGCAAGGATAACTCATAAGCCACCTCCCCTACTCGCTCAAGTACTTCAAAGGGACCAATGTACCTTGGTCTTAGCTTGCCTTTTTTACCAAACCGCATCACCCCTTTCATTGGCGAAACTTTCAACAAGATCACCCTCCATGAACTCTAAGTCTCTAACCTTTCGATCTGCATATTCTTTTTGCCTACTTTGCGCCGCTAGAAGCTTTTCTTGAATAGATTTCACTTTCTCTATCGAATCCCTCAAAAGATCAATACCCCAAGGTCTAACCTCGAATGCATCAAACCAACCAATGGGAGACCTACATTTTCTCCCATATAGTGCCTCAAATGGGGCCATATCAATGCTTGAGTGATAGCTATTGTTGTAGGAGAATTCTGCTAAGGGTAAGAAGCCATCCCACTGACCACCAAATTCTATCACATATGCACGAAGCATATCCTCCAACACTTGAATCATTCGCTAAGACTAACCATCGGTCTGAGGATGGAACACAGTACTAAGGTCCAACCTAGTACCCAATTCCGCATGCAATGTTTTCCAAAACGTAGAAGTAAATTGCGTACCTCTATCTGATATGATGGATAGTAGAACCCCATGCAATCGAACGATTTCTGAGATATAGATCTTGGCTAACTTTTCGGCATTATAAGTCACCTTAACCGGAATAAAATGAGCAGACATAGTTAACCTATCAACAATCACCCAAATAGAGTCGTACTTACCCATCGTCTTTGGAAGACCAACCACGAAGTCCATTGTGATTCTCTCCCATTTCCATTCCGGAATGGGCATTCTCTGAAGTGTTCCTCCGTGCCTTTGGTGTTCATACTTTACTTGTTGACAGTTTGGACATTTGGCAATAAAATCCACAATATCACGCTTCATTCTACTCCACCAAAGTGTTGCTTTAGGTCACGATACATCTTTGTTGCACCCGGATGTATCGAATACCTTGAACTATGAGCCTCTGTCAGAATAGTGTTGATCAAATCATCGACGCGGGGTACACATACCCTTCCCTTGATTCTCAAAACACCTTCCTCATTGATTTGTTCTTCCTTAGCCTCTCCTCGCAATACTTTATCTCGGATCCGGATAAATTTTTCATCATTAAACCGCTTTCCCTTAATCTTGTCAAGGAAGGAAGTTCTTGCCTTCACACAAGCTAAAAATCCTCCCTTCTCATTTACTTCTAATCTCATTAGGTCGTTAGCCAGAATCTGAACTTCCCTAGCCAATGGGCGTCTAGAAGCTTGCAAGTGAGCTAGACTTCCCATGCTTCCCGCCTTTCTACTTAAAGCATCCGCTAAAACATTCGCCTTCCCCGGATGATACAAAATAGTGATATCGTAGTCCTTCAGTAGTTCCATCCATCTCCTCTGTCCCAAGTTCAAATCTTTCTGAGTAAAGACATACTGTAGGCTACGATGATCCGTATAGACCTCACACTTAACCCCATATAAATAGTGTCTCCATCACATTAATGCAAACACTACCGCGGCCAATTCCAAATCATGAGTTGGATAGTTACGTTCATGCACTTTTAATTGTCTTGAAGCATAAGCAATCACATTCTTCTCTTGCATTAGTACTGCACCCAATCCCGAATAGGATGCATCACAATACACAATGAAATTCTTAACTTCCACTGGCAAGGTGAGAATTGGTGCAGTAGTCAACAGAGTCTTGAGCTTCTGAAAGCTTTCCTCACACTCATCCGACCATACAAATGGAACATTTTGCTTAGTCAAGTTCATCAGTTGGGAGGCAATAGAAGAGAATCCCTTGACAAATCGGTAGTAGTAGCTAGCTAACCCAACAAAGCTCCTTATTTCTGACACATTAGTAGGTCTTACCCAATTCTTCACTGTCTCAATCTTAGAAGGATCCACCATCACTCAATCTTTAGAAACCACGTTCCCCAAGAAGGACACTGCATCTAGCCAAAACTTACACTTAGAGAACTTGGCCTAAAGCTTTTTCTCCCTCAACATTTCCAATACCATTCTCAAATGCTCCTCATGTTCCTCCTTACTTTTAGAGTATATCAGTATATCGTTAATGAATACAATCACAAAGAGATCCAAATATGGCTTAAAAATTCCATTCATCAAACTCATGAACGCAGCAGGGGCATTCGTAAGACCAAAAGACATCACTACAAATTCGTAATGCCCATACTTGGTTCTAAAAGCAGTCTTTGGCACATCCGTTGCCCGTATTTTCTTTTGATGATAACCAGATCTCAAGTCAATCTTAGAGAAGGCACAAGCACCTTGTAACTGATCGAACAAGTCATCAATGCGAGGAAGAGGATACTTGTTCTTGATGGTTACCTTGTTCAACTGCCGGTAGTCTATGCACATCTGAAAACTCTCATCCTTCTTCTTCTCAAACAAAACCGGAGCACCCCAAGGAGATGCAGTTTGTCTAATGAAGCCTTTGCTCAACAACTCTTGTAGTTGGGCTTTTAACTCCCTTAACTCAGCGGGAGCCATTCTATAAGGGGGTATAGAAATGGGGCGAGTACCCGGTTCAAGATCAATACAGAAGTCAATATCCCTATCTGGTGGCATACCAGGAAGATCTGCAGGGAACACATCCAGAAACTCACGGACCACCGAAACCGACTCAATCGGAGGCACTTGGGTAGTGTCATCCTTGAGATGTGCCAAGAAAGCTAAACACCCTTTACTAACCATTTTCCTAGCACGAATAAAGGAGATGATACGCACCGGATTGGAAGTGTAGTAACCCTCCCACACAAACGGATCTGTCCCAGGCTTGGCTAACGTCACCGTGTTAGCATTACAATCCAAAATCAAAAATTGCGAAGAAAGCCAAGTCATACCCAGGATTACATCCAAATCATCCATTTCTAAGATAACCAAATCTACATAAGTGTTTCTCCCCACAAAGTTCACCAAACAAGACCTATATACCTTTTCCACTACCACAGACTCACCCACCGGAGTAGAAACACGAATAGGCATATCAAGTAATTCACATTGTAAATTTAGACCATTAGCAAATGAGGAAGATACATAAGAAAATGTGGATCCAGGATCAAACAATACAGAAGCAATGCAATCACAAACCAGAAGATTACCTGTGATGACAGCATCAGATGCCTCCGCTTCGGACCGCCTAGGGAAAGCGTAACAATGGGCCCTATTGTTTGTCTGTCCATTGACCCTACCATGTTGTGATGTAGTGGCTCTCGTTTTCCCATCACCTCGGCCATTTTGGTGACCACCATTACCTCGACCACCACGTCCTCCAGAATAACGGCCTCTACCATGACCACCTCTACCTCTAGCCATTAGGGGTCTATAACTCTGTTTTGGACATTTCCTCCTAATATGTCCAGTCTCCCCACATCCATAACACTCTCTGGAGTCAAGCATAGGTCTCTTAGAGAAGTGTTGACCGGTCTGAGGTGGACCCCCAACTACAGTCTGTAGTGAAGACTGAATGGGTCGAACTGAGTAACCTCCAGAACCCTGTCCTCTAGAGTAAGAACCATTAAGGTCACCTCCTTTTCGAAACCTCTTTGATGTCGATGCCACGGTAAATTCATCTGGCTTCACTCCTTCCACCTCTACCACAAAATCTACCACTTCTTGGAAGGATTTTGCCGTAGCTGCTACCTGTAAGGCTGAAATCCGCAACTCTTACCTCAACCCCTTCACAAAATGACGAATCCACTCTTGTGGACTGAAACAAAGTTGAGTGGCATATTTGGATAGTGCACGAAACTTAGCCTCATATGCATTGACCGACATCCTACCTTGCTCTAGGCTCAAGAACTCATCCTTCTTCCTATCCCTCAAAGTCCGAGGGATATACTTCTCCATAAACAAGCTAGAGAATGAGGCCCAAGTCATAAGTGGTGCCTCTGTTGGTTGACACTCAACATGTGACCGCCACCACATTTTGGCGTTCCCTTGAAACTTATAAGTCACAAACTCAACACCAAACCGTTCTACTATACACTTCTTGAGTAATAGCTCATGACAGTCAACCAGAAAATCGTAGGCATCCTCAGATCCAGCACCCTTGAAGACTGGAGGTTTAAATTTCAAGAACTCACTGAAAAGTTCATGCTGATCATTTGTAATTATAGGCCCAGTAGTCAGACGTGGAAATGTGCCTATGTCCAATGAGGCATCCATACGAGAAGCCATAGTGGCTCCATGTTGTACCTCTGAAACCGGAGGTGTTGGTGCAGAAAAAACTTGAGGGGCCTGACCCTGATCAGACAACCCACTAAGATAAGCGAGAACCTGATTGATCATCTCTGGGGTAGGTTGGGGTGGCAATTCCTCATTTTGCGCTTGTTCATTCTCCCCTTCCTCACCCTCTCTTACCACTTCCTCAGTCGGTGGAGGAGTCACCGCTTTAGTATCAGACGGGCTAGGTGCTCGTCCTCTTCCTCTAGAGGACGTCCTCCCACGACCTCTACCACGGCCTCTTGCCGCTACTCTTCCTCTAGCTACAGCCCTAGTGGCTGGTTCAGACGCACCCTGTCCCGCCGGTGCAGGTGTTGGTGCGGTTGTTGCTCTAGTTCTAACCATCTGTGAAATAGAGTGAAGATGGTCAGATACCAATTAGTATCACCTAGATACCAATTTAATCCAAGTAATAGCACGAAAGAAAGAAAGAAAGAAAGAAAGAATGGAATTTTCCTAAAGTCTTATAGCCTCTCAAAGAAAAGTAAAGGCGTCCCCCTACCGTTCCTTAAGACTCTACTAGACTCGTTCTTGTGTGATGAGACCAAAGAACCTAATGCTCTGATACCAAGTTTGTCACGATCCAAAACCGAGCCGCGACTTGCACATACACTTACCCTCCTATGTGAGCGAACCAACCAATCTAAACCTTAACATTTCAATGTAATATCATCATAAAATAATGCGGAAGACTTAAAATCATTAATAAAAACCAATTCAATAACTTTTATTTCCCCAAAATTTGGAAGTCATCATCACAAGAACATGTACTTCAAGTTACTAAATCTAAGAGTTTCTAAGAAGCTAAAAATACATAAAAGCTAGTCCATGCCGAAACTTCAAGGCATCAAGACATGAAGAGGAAGATACAGTCCAAGCTAGAAGCATTAGCTCACCCTGATATCCGGAGTAATGAGGATTGGCTAGAGTTACTTCTAAGTCGAAGATGACGGCACGTTTGCTGCACTCCACAAATAAACAAGAAGAAAACATAAAAGTAGGGGTCAGTACCAAACACGAGTACTGATTAGATATCATCGGTCAACTCAAAATAGAAATCAATATATACCAAGTAATATCATAAAATAAACTATGATACTCAACATGTAGCAACAACAAGTACTATATCATTAACAATTACCGTCAAGTTCACACACGAGGACACAAGCCTCAATACTATACTCATTTGGGAATTATGTTCATTCGATTGAGTATATTAACATCTTTCAAGATTCATTATCTTTATTTCTCTTGTGTCGGTACGTGACACTCCGCTCCCTCATATTCATTAATCCTCTTATGTCGGTACGTGACACTCCGATACCCTACTACTATCTGTCAGAACGTGACACTCCGATCCCCTAAATCTACATGTCGGTTCGTCACACCCGATCCCCTAAATCTATGTGTCGGTTTGTGACACCCGATCCCCTAAATCTACATGTCGGTTTGTGACACCCGATCCCCTAAATCTGCGTGTCGGTTCGTGACACCCGATCCCCTAAATCTACGTGTCGATTAATGACACCCGATCCCCTAATCTCCATCTATCAATTCATCAAGCCTTCTTTCTTACCAAGGCATCATCAATCTCATTAGTTTAGTTCATCATGCCTTCTTTTATACCAAGGCCTCATCATTAACAAAGAGATTAGGGTTTTGCAAGATTTGGGATTCAATAACTTCATCAAGCTTATATAATCACAATTATATAATTACATTCATGCAAGCATACAATTAAGCACATAGCAGGGTTTATAATATTATAAATACATATCATTCGCTATTAAGAGTTTACTACGAATATCGTAAGAAAAACCATAACCTACCTCCACCGAAGACTAGTTATCAACTTTGTTTCTCTTGGTTTCTCCTCTTTCTCGTTCGACTTTCTCTCTCTTTCTCTTTTTCTTTCTATTTTCTTTATTCAAAACCCTCTTTCTTTTACCCTAATTATCATATAATTATGAATAAAAGATGGCAATAATAACCCACTAATTAACTTAAGGTTACCTCTTTTAACCCCCAAGTAATTAGACTTATTAACATTAACCCACTAGTTATATAATTAAAGCAGGAATAGTCAAAAATGTCCCTTAAATCAATTGAGGAATTCCGACTCAGACTGGGATTTACGCAGCCTGTGACGGCCCGTCGCGCCTGCGACGGTCCGTCCTGCTGCTCCGTCACAAAGTTCAGAGACTCAATTTCTCTGAAGAGTCTGTGACGGTCCGTCCTTCCATTCCGTTACGAATTTCAGAGAGTCGATTTTCAGTACCCAATTTCAGATTTTCTAAGTGTTTTGAAACGAAACCCTGCGACGGTCCGTCGTGGGTTCCGTCGCCTCAGCTTGTTTTTCCAAAAATAAAATCTACTGCTCAAAACGACTAAACAGGTCGTTACAATCTTCCACCCTGCTGCTATCCCTTTAAAAATTGTATTCACATTTTTTTCTTTTACTGTTGTTTCAATTAACCCTGCCAAAGTGACTTTATTCTTTTGTAAAAGCAGCTTAATCTCCTTCTGCTTATACCTTTTATCCATACCCCTCACATTCCAGAAAAACCACTTCATCAACATGTCTTTGATGTTCCACCTCTATCAATAGATAGTGAAGCCATTTGGTTATGTATGAGACTCTCAAACCAATTCCTTGTTGGTAAAGCTTTCAATATTGGAAAGTTAGCCAAACTCAATTCAAGTAGCGTATCTACATAAGACTGCTCACCATTATTCCTTGATATTTGCTGATCTAGCTTCTTTCCTATCTCCTATTCTTTCTCCTGCTTATTCTTCTGTGGACTAAGATTGTTCTCTTGTCTTTGCTCATCTATTTTCTCTTGCTCAGTCTTTTGCGAAATTGGACCTTTATACTGCCAAGTTTGAGTTACTTTTTTCCATGGCCTTCTTCTCTTTGGCATCTCTTCTTTTGGTTCTGGCTCCACTTGACATAGATGCCCTATCTTCTGGCACCTATCACAATATTGAGGCCTCCATTCTAATACTACTTCCTGCATAAATGTTTTCCCATTTGGATC